>NC_066617.1:12207506-12350591 GCF_025201925.1 Gopherus flavomarginatus | reverse complement strand
CTGGAAGATGTAGTCCAACTGGAGAGCCTGCCCAAAGGAGAATGGGGAAATGAGGAAGCTGAACTACAACTCCCATGAGGCACCATAATGGGATAGCTTGAAATATTTTGACTCATAGACTCATAGACTCATAGGTCAGAAGGGACCAATCTGATCATCTAGTCTGACCTCCTGCACAAGGCAGGCCACAGAACCCCACCCATCCAATTTTATAACAACCCCTATCCCAGGACCGAGTTATTGAAATCCTCAAAAAATGGTTTGAAGACCTCAAGCTGCAGAGAAACCACCAGCAAGCGACCCGTGCCCCACGCTGCAGGGGAAGGCAAAAAACCTCCAGGGCACCTGCCAATCCGCCCTGGAGGAAAATTCCTTCCTGACCCCAAATATGGCGATCAGCTAAACCCTGAGCATGTGGGCAAGAGTCACCAGCCAGCACCCAAGAAGGAATTCTCTGCAGCAACTCAGTACCCATCGCATCCAACATCTCCCCGCAGACCATTGAGCAGACCTGTCTGGTGGTAATTCAAGATCAATGGCCAAATTAACGATCCTATCATAACATCCCCTCCATATACTTATCAAGCTTTGTCTTAAAGCCAGGAAAGTCCTTTTGCCCCTACTACTTCCCTCGGAAGGCTATTCCAGAACTTCACTCCCCTAATGGTCAGAAACCTTCGTCTAATTTCAAGTCTAAAACTTCCTAATATCCAGTTTATACCCATTCGTCCTCGTGTCTACATTAGTACTAAAACTTAAATAATTCCTCATCCCTCCCTAACGTTAACCCCCTTGATATATTTATATAGAGCGAGCATATCCCCCCTCAGCCTTCTTTTTGGCCAGGCTAAACAAGCCAAGCTCTTTGAGTCTCCTTCATAAGGGCAGTTTTTCCATTCCTCGGATCATCCTTGTAGCCCGTCTCTGAACCTGTTCCAGTTTGAATTCATCCTTCTTGAACATGGGACACCAGAACTGCACACAGTATTCCAGATGGGGTCTCACCAACACCTTATATAACGGTACTAACACATCCTTATCCTTGCAGGAAATACCCCGCCTGATGCATCCCAAAATCGTATTTGCTTTTTTAACAGCCGTATCACATTGGCGACTCATAGTCATCCTGCTATCAACCAGTACCCCAAGGTCCTTCTCCTCCTCCGTCGCTTCCAACTGATGCACCCCCAACGTATATCCAAAATTCTTATTATTAATTCCTAAATGCATGACCTTGCACTTTTCACTATTGTATTTCATCCTATTTCTATTACTCCAGTTTACAAGGGGGTTCAGATCTTCCTGAATAGTATCCCTGTCCTTCTCCGTGTTAGCAATACCCCCCAGCTTTGTGTCATCCGCAAACTTTATTAGCACATTCCCGCTCTTTGTGCCAAGGTCAGTAATAAAAAGGTTAAATAAGATCGGTCCCAAAACCGATCCTTGAGGGACTCCACTGGTGACCTCCTTCCAGCCTGACAGTTCACCTTTCAATACGACCCTCTGGAGTCTCCCCTTTAACCAGTTCCTTGTCCACCTTACAACTTTCATATTCACTCCCATCTTTTCCAATTTAACTAACAGCTCCCTGTGCGGAACCATGTCGAACGCCTTACTGAAATCTAAGTAAATTATATCTACCGCATTTCCTTTATCTAAGTAATCCGTCACCTTCTCAAAGAAGGAGATCAGATTGGTTTGGATTTTGATTTCCAAGCATTTGTTTTTTCAATGAAAAATGTAGATTTTCCATAGAATAAAGGCACTTTTCAGGAAAAAACATGTGTAGAGTTCAGTCTCAGAAAGGGATTTGAAGGACAGGGCAATGGCCATGGGAAGCCATATGATCCAAGCATATGAGGCAGCATGGGAGGTGTGAGAATGCTCATGGGAGAAATGGATAAAAGAGGCTGCCATAATTGAGTACGATCACCAAGTCATTACTATGGTGATGGGTGGCAGTATTAAACCCAGAGAGAGAGAGGGGAAACTGGTGTAATGCTCCCCCAGGATTCCCAGGGTTGTGAGGCATCTCACCACCACCTGCCCTTGTGAAGGGGTCTTGTCTATGACTACTGCAGATCAGCTCTCTAAGACCAACAGCTTTTGGCAGCACAAGCACTGCCTTCCCTGCCTTCACAGGCCTCACTCTCTCTGGGCAGGTATTAAAAGGCACTCACCAACCCTCAAGTCCTCGGAGCATTGCCTGCAGCGTCCAGCCCCCTTTCCACTGAACACTGACAGAACTACCCGGCCTGTTGTTCCTGAAGGAATAGCACACACCAGCTTGTAAGATTCAACTCAGGATCATCATTTTGCTTAACACCACAGCACTGAGGTATATTTGTAGTGAAAACAAGAATAAATTTATTATCAAAGAACAGCGATTCAAGTGAAAGTGGATAAGAATATTGGAAATAAATGGTTACATATGAAACGAAATCGTAACACCCTTTCTAAAGACTACATATAACTTACAGGTTAACATCCTATCTAAACAAGTCTATCGCTTCCAAAGTTCTCTTCAGCGTGTTTGACCAAGCCTGACTGAGACCTCTTTTTCATGAACCAAAACTGCTGTCCTTTTAGTCCCCAGTCAAGGGTGCTCATGTGTTTTCTCTGCCCCCCAAGTATAGTCAAGAAAACCTTTGATGTGCATCTCCAGACAGGGTTCCCTGCCATCTGCTGTCCTACTCTTCTTGAGAAAGGGCAGGTCTACACTAATGCTTATTTTGATATAACATATAACATAACTTACACCAACCTAAGTGCTGGTGTGGACAACACTTGTCAGTGGGAGATGCTCTCCCGCTGACATAGCTACCACCGTTTGGGGTGGTGGAATAATTATGCTGCTGTAGTGATTCTAAGGTAGACTAGCCCTTAGAGTCCATCCATGGTCTTTCACTTGCCTTCAGTTTAGACTGGTGATGGGAAATCCACTGTGAATGAGACAATACTCAGTTCACATGTAAACACATAGGTAGAGTTAGATCTCTTGTCTGACAGGAAACCTGTTTTTTTAACCTTTGCCAGTGACCCGTGCCTTGAGACAGACTTTAAGAATGTATTTTACGTGTATATGCATAACTCCTTAAACAGTTTCACAGTGATACTGATGACAAGTGTGATGCCGGCTTTTATTTGAGACCTCACATGCCATTCTTTGGTACATATCCAACCCAGGAGATGCCTGCACTGCCCATTGCACTCCCTGGCCGGTGGACATTAAGAGGTTCTTGAGTCACAGCTGGTCATAATGCAGTGAGATTAGAGACTGGGTAAGTATATTGTCAATGAATACTCTGGTACGGAGGACCATCCAAGTACCTACATAGATGGTATATCTTTTTTGTGCTGAAAGGTAAAAGACCACCCATAGCCTAGATATTCCGTTCCAGAGTAAACAAACACGGAGGTGCAGCAGAATGTGCTTTTTCAGACCATGAAGCTCAGTTCTTTCCATGTTTGTGTTATATCACCAGGCACTGTCTGTAAAGAAAAATAAACCAAGTCCAGTCGACATAAGCCTCTCAGCCAGTAAGTGCAAGACCTAATTGGCATTTGATTATTTTGACCATTTCTCAGCATGCATGTTAACTCAGAGCGTGTATGTAATATTGTACTTCTCCACCCTGGAGAGCCAGGGCAGTTTATTATGTGCATATACAGATCACAGCACCTTCATTGAATTGCTGATGCCTGCTTAGGACACCTGGGGTTTTTTAAGGATCAGGTAATAAAATAGTCTGATGATTTATGGGGAAATATAAACCAGCTAAGAAACTTGCCCAAAGTTTAGACCAGATCCTAAGATCCTTTCTCAGATTTTACTCACTCCTTATTCAAGTGTAATGCTGATCGTCGGCAGGCAGGATTGAACTGGGGTACCTCTGGAGCTTAGTGCATGAGCTAAAAGCAAGCTCCTTCTTAGCTAAGACTAGAAAACACGCTCATTTTCTCCCTCACTCTAAGTGGTCTTGGTGCCACTAGATGGGACAGAACACCACACCCAGGAGGTGTGTGGGTTACACAAGCTAACTTCCAGTGGTTTCCTTCCTGCATAAAGACCACAGGATTTATCCTCTTTATAAATCATAACCATATATCACTACCTATCCACAGTGCAGGTCTTTCTAATGTCAAATCATGGTGCCACTGAAGTCTCCCAGATTCTATGCTCAGATACTACAGTGATGAGCACAGTATAAGAACCTATATAGAACAGAATAGAATATTAAACTTCCCACCGATTCAATGGGGCAAGGCTTTGGCTCATGGAGAATTGCACATGCAGGTAGATCATGTAACCTTTACTCAGATGTGCATATAGATTTAAGGCCCAATGGGCCTGATTCTGGTCTCAGAATGACTTGTTGGCTTTGGTGGAGTTGCACAGTGAACCCCAACATGCAGTGTGACTTTTGCCCTAATCCAAATGTAGGGTCAAATTCTGCTGTCAGAAACACACATGTGACTCCTGTCAACCTCAATGGAAAGTTGTGCGTCCATAGCTGCAAAGCCAAATTTGGCCCTTACACTGGTTTCTACATAGCCTGCCCAGCAAGATGTTTTTCATTTTTAACCTATTAAAAATATAAATGGTACTAGGCCAAATTTTGCTAACAGTTTCCCTGGTGTAAATCTACAGGGACTCCACTGAAATCAACAAGCTTGCTCTGAATTTATACAGCTGTGATAGAATTCAGAATTTGGCCTCTTCCTTTAAAGAGCACCACATGTGATGAAACAATTCATAACAATCAAGGGTGAAATCTGGCCCTGTTTAAGTCAACGGCAAAACTCCTGTTGACTTCAATGGGGCCAGAATTTCATCCCAAGATTTTAAGATATAGATTCGGTGTGTTTATGGTCTTTTTTTAACATGCAGCATTAGCATGATGCTGTTTTGGCTCTTCTATGCACCAATGGGCCTGATTCTCCTCTGATTTGGCCCATTTACACCAATGTAAATTAGGAATAACTGTCGAAGTCAATGACGAGGTGGAATCGGGGCCAGTCAGAGGAGAGTCAGGTACAATATTTTTAGTGCAAAAAGAACAGGTTGAGGTGTATGCAGATTTGTATTGGTGTGTGAATGGAATTAAGGCAAGGCCATACTGTAGCTGCCTGTAAAAATCAAATAAAGGCCCAAGTACTACTATGGGAAACACCATTATTTGCCCAGAAGGGTGAAAAAGAGCCAGAGCTGGAATTTAGCCAGGCTTAGGTTTCCCCTTTCCTTCCCCTCCTGCACTAAAGCAGTAATGAGCACTGTTTCTTTTTAGATCTATCACATTAGTAAACTAGCGAACACCCACCCTCCAGCTTCCTTTTTCAGCCACTTCCACCCACCCATCTCCCTCATTTTTTCCCCTGTGTTTAAAAATACAGAAAGGGAAAGAAAAAAAAAGTGCTGGCCCTAGGAGTGAAAACTGTAACAATTAGTAAAGACACCACCTCAGCCAATACTTAGAATCCTCAAAGTCTGAGAGGTGAAAAAGACCCATTCAGTGATTTACCCCATGTTCCTGCCTAAGAAAAATTGTTCCCTACAGTGTATTTTCTAGTGTATTGTCTCATCTGTATTTAAATGCATTGGTGCTTCCGTCACTCTAATAGAGCTGACTGTCAGGAAATTCATTCTTAGAGTCAGCCTAAATTTTCTGTTTCCCAGTTATAACCTCCGATGTGTTCTTACACTTTCTTGGTGTTTATGAATCTGAAATAAATAGAAACAATGAGGAGTCCTTGTGGCACCTTAGAGACTAACAAATTTATTTGGGCATAAGCTTTTGTGGCTAAAACCTACTTCATCAGTTGCATGGAGTGAAAAATGCAGTAAGCAGTATATATATACAGCACGTGAAAAAATGAGAGTTGCCTTACCAAGTGGGGGGTCAGTGCTAATGAGGCCAATTCAATTAAGGTGGAAGTGGCCTATTCTCAACAGCTGATAAGAAGGTGTGAGTACCAGTAGAGAGAAAATTACTTTTTGTAGTTACCTATCCACTCACAGTCTTTATTCAGGCCTAATTTGATGGTGTCCAGTTTGCAAATTAATTCCAGTTCTGCAGTTTCTCATTGAAGTCTGTTTTTGAAGTTTTTGTTGTTGAAGAATTACCACTTTTAAATCTGTTATTGAGTGTCCAGGGAGATTGAAGTGCTTTCCTACTGGTTTTTAATGTTACAATAATAGAATCATAGAATATCAGGGTTGGAAAGGACCTCAGGAGAGGGGTGGCTCCAGGCACCAGCACGCCAAGTGTGTGCTTGGGGCAGCAAGCCACGGGGGGCACTCTGCCGGTCACCATGAGGGCGGTAGGCAGGCTACCTTCGGCAGCTTGCTTGCGGAAAGTCCGCTGGTCACACAGGAGGTCTGCCGAAGCCGTGGGACCAGCGGACCTTCTGCAGGCATGCCGCTGAAGGCAGCCTGCCTGCTGTGCTTGGGGTGGCAAAATGCCTAGAACCACCCCTGCTTCAGGAGGTCATCTAGTCCAACCCCCTGCTCAAGGCAGGATTAATCCCCAATTATTTATTTTGCCCCAGTTCTCTAAATGGCCCTCTCAAGGATTGAATTCACAGCTCTGGATTTAGCAGACCAAGGCTTAAACCACTGAGCTATCCCTCCCCCCCACTCTCCATAGCAGAGGGGCATTGCTGGCACATGATGGCCTATATCACATATATAACATTGGTAGATGTGCAAGTGAATGAGCCCTTGATAGTGTGTCTGATGTGGTTAGGTCCCTATGATGGTGTCCCTTGAATAGATATGCAGACAGTGTTGGCAATGACGTTTGTTGCAGGGATTGGTTCCTGGATTAGTGTTTTTGTTGTATAGTTGCTGGTGAGTATTTGCTTCAGGTTGGGGGGCTGTCTGTAAGCGAGGACTGACCTGTCTCCCAAGGTCTGTGAGAGTGAGGGATCGTCCTTCAAGATAGGTTGTAGATCCTTAATGATGCACTGGAGAGGTTTTAGTTGGGGACTGTAGGTGACAGCTAGTGGCCTTCTGTTACTTTCTTTGTTGGGCCTATCCTGTAGTAGGTGACTTCTGGGTATCTTTCTGGCTCTGTCAACATATTTCTTCACTACACCAGGTGGGTATTGTAGTTTTAAGAATGCTTGATAGAGATCCTGTAGGTGTTTGTCTCTGTCTGAGGGATTGGAGCAAATGCAGTTGTATCTGAGGGCTTGGCTGTAGACAACAGATCATGTGATGTGATCTGGATGAAAGCTGGAGCATGTTGCTAAGTATAGCTGTTATTAGGTTTCCGGTATCAGGTGGTGTTTATGTGACCATCGCTTATTTGCATTGTAAAAATAAAAACATAAATACATAAATAAATGATGTGTAGAGCTGGAAGAGAAGAAATGCAACCCTGAAGCTACTCACGCGTTCTGGATTGCCTGAGGGCATCACGACCACCTGTGCAATTACCATCAGAGGTTCTAGTGAGTAACCACAGATGCTATTTGAACAATTCATTGTACAGTAAGAATGGGATCATACTATACAAGTAAAGTAAGTTTGTGCTGCTAAGGTGAAATTCACCCTGTGATGAATCCTGAAGATCCTGGGCAAGGCCCTTCATGTCACAAAATCCTGAGATATGCTGTGTAGGGGTGGGTTGGGTGTGCCCCACATAGGCCAACATAGAGAGGGGTGCAGGAAGAAGGCCAGAAGAGAAGCCACTGCATGTGTGACAGCCTGGATCTGGTGCCTCCAAGGGACACAGAAGAGCAGTGGAAGCTGTTCTAGCCCATAGACTGACACAGCCGTGGAGTGACCCCCTTGCGAGTTGGCTGTAGGTCATAGCTGCTTGATCTTTGCTTAGTTCTTCCCAGAGGATGAAACTCACCTGCAGAAAGCTCACACTTTTAGGAGGGAATGTGACAAAATGCCTAATTCTCGCCATTCTGGACTGAATGTAAATACCCTAGAACTTATCCCACCATACTCAGTTCAGGTCACAGAGGAAAATAAGGGCAGAAGGAAAGAGAGAGACATTTGTGGGTATGGATACAGGAGAAGAGAGATCTCTTCATCTTAGATAAGCTGGAAAATGGGCAAAGCAGAGAGCTTCAGGGAGGTTGTACAGAAAATCTGACATGATCAGATGTGAGACTGTGCAAGGGGAAAGAAAGGAGGCCAGTGTTAACTAGACAGAGAGCTGTGAATCGGGCTACAAAAGAGTTTCATGAACAATGAATGCCATTTTTAACCGGACCCTGGAATGCGTGGGGAACCGACAGAGTTGTTGGTGGATGGGATTGATGTGTTAAGAATGTAAGAAAGCAGACAGAATTCTAGAATCTGGAGAGCTTGGGAGCTGGAAAGCCAGAAAGAAGGGTGTTGCAATGATAATGACAAGAGGAGATGCTGATACAGGTGAGGACCTCAACAGGACCTCAACCTCATGGCAGCGATGCAGCCAGGAAACTTTGTGGAGGTGATTTGTAGATATAGGAGGAGAGCTCAAAGTCAAGGCTATGGGCAATAGAGAGCTATGGGAGACCTTAGCTGAGGATGGAGATAGAGGATGTGGAGTTCTGCGAAAGGATGCTCCTCTTGCCCAAGAGAAATGCAGCTGCCTTTAAGATAATTAGCTGAAGGGAGTAGAGAGGAAACCACAAGGTACCTGGTCAAGTGAAAGTGGACAAGGATGAATGACTAAAGGGACCAAATGATAGTATAACTGAGTCTCAGCAATGCAAATGTGTTCAGTAATACTGGGCTAGATGCTCAGCTGTTTCAAGAACTCTTGTACAGAGAATATAGGTTTCCTTGAAGGTGTGAGGTGGCAAAAGGGTAGAACATGACAGTCCCAGGGGATGTTCTTGAGGTGACCCTGTGTTCTGTCAGTCTGCCTTCAATTTGATCAGCTAGCTGGCCTGCAGCACCTTGAGGTGTCCATTTTGCCGTGGCATTACAAAAACTGGGACAAAACACTGGGGACAGGTCGTGAAAACAGGGACATTCTCAGACTAAAACAGGGCCTAAAATTAGGCTCCTTAATCCTAGTTTAGGCTCCTAAATAAGCATACTTGAGTACTAAAATATGGATTTCAGCTCCTCTATGTGATAATCTTGGTCCAACTTTTCAGGAAAACATGGTCACCCTAAGCATGTCCATTATCTAGCTACTGTGCCTGATTTGTGGGCGAGATCAGGGAGCTAGCAGTCCATATTTCTGTCCAGAATTAAGTGTGGGTTCAAAACTGGGCCTGCAAAATGGAGGACTTTTAAACATCAAGCCCATCTTATTTTTTTTCCCCTCTTGCATTTTCTTTTGCTTTTGATTGAGAGTGAAAAAAAAAAAAATACAGAAGTCGATGTGGGCAGGAAGTGCTATGAAATAGATGCCACTCTGACTTAAGGTGGTTAGATATTGGTTGAGGCAAAACTCCAGCTGTGTCATTTTTTTTAAAAGTAAACACAGCAGGAAGTCTGTTAACCAATACCAAAATCTTATAGAAATACAGGAACCACCCGGCTGATGAACAAGACAACAAAAGGGCGAAAGGTACTACAGTTGTATCTCAGTGTAAGAGATTTCCCTCATCACTATATGGAATGCAACTGCTGTTAAAAAGCCTTATGAAAAGATCCACCGGTCATGGAGTGTGGGGGAGTCAGGGCCCTGCACCCCTCTTCCTGAGATTCACCGTGACTCTCAGCCAGCCAATAAAACAGACCGTTTATTAGACGACAGGAACACAGTCCCAAGCAGAGTGTGTCGGTACAACCAGAACCCCTCAGTCAAGTCCTTCTGGGGGGTTCAGGGAGCTAGACCCCAGCTTGGGGTTCCCTGCATTGCACCACCCAGCCCAAACTGAAACTCAAAATTCCTCGAGCAGCTTTCTTCCCCCTCCCCCTGCACCTCCTCTCCTTTGTTCAGTCTCCTGCGCAGAAGGTGTCTCTTCTCCCAACCCCCCTCCTGGCCAGGTTACAGCTCAGGTAGCTTCCTTCTCAGCCCCAATGTAACATCCTGGCAACATTCCCAGGTCAAATCCACCCTGCTCCTTCAAACCACCATCCAGTCAAATTTTCTTAGAAGAAAACTAAGACCATGAGAAATATTTTCATGAAATAAAAAAAAAATGCAGTGGAAATAGTTGTTTTTAGACAATTAAATATTCCCCTGTGGTTTTTGCCACCCAGATGTTGCAGCACTGGGGTAATGCGGGACGTGAAATTAACTAGGAACAAAAGCAAAACTGACCAGTCAATTTTCCTTATGCATACCTGAGCAAAAGGCAAAAAGTAAACAAGCAGCAGAAATAGAGGAAAGTAAATATAGTGTTTGTACATCTTTCTGTTGGAACAGGTAAGGATGTGTTTGAGTTTAGGGCATCAGAGGTGGCAGTGCGTGGAATGATGGCAAGAGAAATGGTTATACAGTTGCTGAGTAGACAGGGAATTCAGCAAGGTTTTTCACTGAATATCTTTGCAGTCCCCCTATTGGCGTTCCTGGTTTGCCTCTCCCTGGTGTCTGCAGAAGTAGCAGAGGAGTCAAACCAGCCCGTAAAAATTACTGGTCTCCAAATTAATTGCTAGAGATGTTCTCATTGCCTATTAGGGAACAAGGCAAGTACCCAGCATCTAGGAAAGATCTCTTTTGCATGGAATAATCCTTATCTTGCAGGAAGTCCATCTCTTGGGAATGAAGAGTATTAATCCTTCCCTTAACATTTCAGTGTCGCTTTAAGGCTGCCAAACACCATTAGACTTGTCTCCAGCTGTCCATTGTTCAACCCTTGAGATCTGTCTCTCCTTCTCCTTCTCTCCTATAGTGTGGGCTGAAGCCGTGGGTCAGATCCTCAACTACAGTATCTGCCTAGTTACATTAATGTCACTGGACCTAATTTAAACCAGCTGGGGATTTGGCTCAGCCTAGGTGCTACGTCTTTTCTTTTTCACACAACAAGCATAAGATGAATATGATGTACAGGACGTCACACTGGGTGATCTAATGAACCTTCTGGCCTTAAACTTTGTGACATCACATGAGCATGGTGGAGTCCAAATAACTATGTACTAGCCTTATATAGCATGCAAGGCCTAGCTACCTTCATGCCCTGCTGCTGTGGCATATCTCTAAACATAGAACACAGAGACCATCACTGGATGTTCCACAAACTATTTAAAGGGAAATTACCCATCTCCTGAATGCTGCAGTGGGCTGCTCTGAACCCTGTACCATCTGTTCCACATGGCAGAAACATTCAGTGCCTTTTCTGGCTGAACTGTATTCAGATCAGTGGGAGTGTTGGCCTGGTACTGAGTTAGGGATCCTCTAGGTGCAGGAATCAAATTTGATTGTAAACTTTTTGGAGGTCTTCACCACATACAGTCTCATTCTGTAACATTTCCAAAAGTGACAACTGGCTCCCCTCCACTCCCCCTCACTCTTCCTCCACCCCCTCTAAGCCACTGGCTGCAAATGCTATGGCTGGCTGTGGAGAAAAGGGAAATTAAATAGCTATTCCAATTCCCTTTCGGCCCTCCTCCCATTCCCCAAGGCAGGCTGAGAAAGGGACTGTCCCACCCAAAATGCTTTCAGATGGTCTCTTTATAAAAATATTGGTTTTAGCTCTTTTGCACTACCAGTTGATGTATACCCCTAAAATGAAAATGACAAAAGGGAATTATTTACATATGTTCTCTCCTGAATTTCAGGACAGAGAGAGAGAAAATTTGGCCCTGATCCTGCAAGGATTTATGCACGTACTCATAGGTGCCAACTTTTCAAAGTGCCAGGGGGTGCACGACCCCCCTAGCTGTGCCCTAGGCCTCACCAGCACTCCACCCCTTCCCCCAAGGCCCCACCCCTGCCCCTTGCTCCTTCTCACTCCCTCCCAGCCTGCTTGCACACTGTGAAATAGCTGATTGTGATGGGTGGGAGGCGCAGGAAGGGAAGGGGAGGTGCCAATCAGCAGGACCTGCCAGCATGTGGGAGGCAATGGGGGGTGGCGGGAGCTGATGGAGGAGTGCCAGTGGGTGCTCAGCACCACTATTTTTTCCCCATGGATGCTCCAGTCCCGGAGCAGCTACGGAGTCTGCGTCTATGCTCATGTGCTCATCTTTATTCACTGGAAAGTAATCCTGTTGAACTCAGTTTGGGAGCCCAGATGTCATGGGACTACTCCTGGTGTGTAAAGTTCTGCATGTGTCCAAGTGTCTTTCAGCTGGGAAGCATCCCTTTGAGAGTTACATTTTTCACCCACAATACCAGCTCTTCTATCTGTTTGTGGTCACAGATGAGAAAGTTAAAGGTGCAAATACTGCCGTTTTGCCAGCAATATGGCTGGAAATAGATCCCATCCTCTCCACAAACTGTGAATTTAGCTACTGAAAAAAAGAGCTGAAATGTTTAAAATCTCCCCTCGGGTAGACCTTGATTCAGCAAAATACTTCTGCACATGCTTAAGACCATTCTGAAGTCAAGCATGCTAAGCGTGTGATTACGTGCTTTGCTGAATAAGAGCCTTGGTCCATACATTCCACGTGGTTCAGGTTCATGTGCTTAAGACTATTAAGTCTATTGCTTCCTAATATAGTCAAGAAAGAGTTGCCCTTCCTATTTTCCCAGGTGTGAGGATTGCACTGGGGCTGCAGTTGGAGACAGAGGCCAAGGCACCTGCCTCAAGCAGCAGTGCATATGCCCAGAAGCAGAAACTTAGGCACCAACGCAACTTTTACAGCAAAACTTTAGGTGCCCAGTGAGTTTTGGCAGCCATCGGGTTAGGCAGCAGCTGACGGGGGTTGGTGGATTGCAGTGGTCCCTAAAACTGGGACTTAGATGCCAGAGTTCCTTTGTGGATCTGGCCCTCAGGGCTGGTCTACACTAGGGGAGGGGATCAATCTAAGATACGCAACTTCAGGTAGCGTTGCTGAAGTCAAAGTATCTTAGTTCAACTTACCTGTCCATCCTCATGACGGCAAGTCGATCGCTGCAGCTCCCCTGTCAACTCCACTTACTCCTCCTGCCGAGGTGGAGTACGGGTGTCGATTCAGGGATCGATTTATCATGTCTAGATGAGACACGATAAATCAATCCCCGATAGATCGATTACTACCCGCCAATCCGGTGGGTAGTGTAGACGTGGCTTTAGTCTCTTTGTGCCTCAATCCCCTCCTGTAAAATGGCGGTAATAGCACTGCCTAGTTCACCAGGGTGCTGGGAGTATACATTTGTTAAAGGCTGTGAGGTGCTCAGATTGCATGTTGATAGACACCATATAAGTGTCTTAGATACGTCGCCTTACTGTGAGACCTGGGTTTAAATCCCAACTCCGCCACAGACTTCCTGTGTAATGTTGAGTGAGTCACTGAATCCCTTTGTGCTTAGTTCCCCATCTGTGAAATGGAGACTATGGTGCTTCCTTTCCTCTGTCTTTCTTGTTAGCTTAGAGGATAAACTCTTCAGGGGCAGGAGCTGCATCTTAATATTGCAATGAGGGCATTGGGTTCACCTGTCATCTGCTACCGCTATTGCTCTCCTGCACCACGCCACGATATCTGCCAGAAGTCCAGTCCCGTCCAGCTTCAAGCTTTCTGAGTAGTTAATAAAGAAGTGGTTTTATATAGGCATTTAGCTACAGAAAATAGGAGGATGTTAGAAGTTGGAGATGAAGCAAAGGATTAGATCATCCAGCCCTCCCCTATGCCAGGACTGGGTATGTACTATATGCCCTCTGCTTTCATCAAGTTATCAGGGGCCCGCTCTCTATCTTCTCCCAGATGCTTCTGTGGGGACTTCACACATTTCTATGAGTCTTACTGGGGAGAAAAAGTGAGCCTGCAGTTATTGTTCTTTGTAAAGCAATGGAATAGAAAGTCAGTGCACACAACACAAAAGACTCACACAGATCCCTGATGAACTCTCCCTCAGATACAATCTGTTTCCTTCGGTTGCAAAGGGCCCACACAGCCATGTAAAATATCCTCTCTCATTTGCTGATGACTGCTTGATTGCCATGGCATTTCAATTTCTAGAACCTCTGAGTGATAGATCAGCTTATGGGAAGTGCCCTGAATGTCCCCAATCCAGGTCTCCAGTTCTTTATAACTAATATGTGTAAGAGTCTCTAAAATTGATTTTCAATAGAATATAGTGACATGCTGTTGAGGTCAGTTACTGCGCAGCCAACCAGGGCTACAGTAAATGCTATTTTCCATTGGAAAGAGGGTTTTTGACTCTCCAGCGGAATACAGACCTGGCTCCTAACACTGATGGTGTATGAGGGGTGAGCCCTAAGGCTAGTACTGATTTGAGATCTGATAACTCTTCAAAACTGATCTTTTTAAAAACTTTGACCTTTGCTGTCAACACGATGGACCATGTTCATTGCTAAAGTAAATGCATCACTTCAGTGGATTACACTAATGATGGATTTAGCCCAATACTTTTCACCTAAGTGAAGTTTTTCTAAATGTTTGAGAAAATGACTTAGTTGCATTTGGGGTATTTCTGTGCCAAGAAGCTATAGAACAATATTTAGATTGCTTTGTTGATTTTCATGCTCAGAGATTCCCAAAGTGCTGTATTATACTTTTTAATCATAAGAACGGCCATACTGGGTCAGACCAAAGGTCCATCTAGCCCAGTATCCTGTCATCTGACAGTTGCTAATGCCAGGTGCTTCAGAGGGAATGAACAGAACATGGAATCATCAAGTGATCCATCCCTTGCCATCATGCAGTGACTGTAAGCCAGTGCTGCTCAGCATGGCATCAGTGGACCACTTACTGGTGATCACAGCCCTTCGTGAGGTTCCACAGAGTGGACTGTTTTGAGAGCCAAACAGTTGAGAATTAGGGTATTGGGACATGTACCCATTAAGGGATCTTTCTCTTGCCAGGTCATTAGCAGAATGAAAAAAATGGAGAACTGATGGTGTAAACAAATGCAAAGTGGAACCAAACTCCTACTGTGCTATTTATATAACAGATTAATCTCCTCACTCCAAGTGGGCAGGGCCAGCCTCTAAAAAGATGGGTTTCTACCTACTTCATATTTGAACAGGTGAGCGCAGAAGATTGCAGATGTTTTGAGTGTCAGCCCCAGGCTGTCTTCAGGGTCCTGTTAGTTTGCCCTGATGCCCATTACTTGGCACAGGCATTTATATTTACATCTTGCTGCCAGAATTCCTCAGGTTAGTTTTTTTACCCTCTCAGTTTAGCTATGCCTCTTATTTCAGGGGGGGCAGGAAATGTTTGAATAGTTGAAGACAAAGAAAGAAGAACAATGCATTTGTTTCTTGTGGGGGGACAACTATCTATTTGGATTGGGTTTTTCCATCAATCCAGGCTAAGGCACTCCTCTTCCTGATTCCTCATCTTCTTTAATATCATGGACCCCTCTCCTAATAAGTAACTTGGAGGGGGTTTCTACTCACTGGGCTCTTGGTGCTGCTCCATTTCTGTTCCCATCCTGTTTGTTGCCATGCAAACCTTTCCAAGCCTGGGCTGATTATGAGGATGGCCTCTCCAGCTTCCCTCAAGGACCTATCTTTCTAATACTGATGTATCTCCAAGGGGCTGAGCAAACTCCAGAGATATCTCGCCCAAGACCTGAGGAGAGATGGACGGTGCTAATTCCCTGTATTATCCTGCAGTACAGAAACTAGTTTCAGATGTTCCAGCCTGTGATTTACCCTCCCCAGCAATTCCTGGGAAAGTCAGAAATCACAGATGCTTCCGAAAATGGTTTCTCCTACTTGCGGGCAACATCAAACACTGAGATCTTATAGAGAAACACGGGAGTAGTTTTTTGAAGTGACCCTAGGAGCTTTCAGATTTTTATGTGCCACAGTCTGACCATCATCAGTGCACTGCCTGGGGTCTTATGAAGAGCTCATGGAGTTTTCTTTCTCCTAGGCATAAGACCCCTCTCAAGGTATCCAAAGGCTTTCCACTTTCTTAGACATAGTACCTAAGTGCCTATGTGATTCCTCCTAGAGCTCAGTCTGTCTCAGCCAGATTAGCAGCTACACAAGCTGCTGATCACAGAGCACTTCAGCTAAAATTGGGAGGAGAACCTTCACAATAATGCCAAGGTTGTGGACCGTCGCTATACTGGTGCAACTTATCTGAGAAATCCCTTGACAAACCCCTTAAAACATCTAGCAGTGAATAAACACGCCCCATTGCCTGTGCAAGAAAAGAGCAGGTGTCCCAGCCTTCAAAGGTGCTGAGCTCTGAGTCTTAAGCGCCTTTGAAAAATCAGGCCTGAAGCATTTGCCCCAAATCTTGTTTCAAGCCCAATCCTAATTGTAGATGTTTGTCTTTATTTTCCAAACCAGGAAGAAGAGGGTTTTACCATATTTAGATGGCAAGAGGATCTGCCAGAGGCTAGGGTTGTGAGGCACAGTCATGCATTTACAAAGACTCCTTCTGACTGTTGCAGTCACCCACTACTTCTGCACAGCGCGGGGGGATGGACTCTCGTCTCTCCAAATTGCCTGGTAAGATGGTCGCCATTTTGGCAAGTGGCTGCGGCCCGGTTTTGCTCCGACTCCCCCATTCATTCTCCTTTCTCCCACCTCCTTAAACAGAGAGTCCAGAGTTTTAAAGGCAGTCCAGCCCCAGGAGCAGTGACAATGAGAGACAGCAGTGACATTGCTCCATGTTTTCTACAGATGTGATGAAAAGGAAAACCCATCTAGTTAGAGACTGACCTTGTCTATCAGTAAAATTCCATTTACAGGTAAGAAAAATGGCTTTATTTACCCTATCCTCCTTCGCGTGACCCTTGAGGTCAGCTGGGTTGTTTTTACTGTCAGTCCATAGGAGCACTGGTGGCTGGGTGATCTCAGCTGTCCGTTCTGGACTGTGAGATTTATTTCCCAATCATAGTCCATGAAAGGCCTGGTTTGGCTTTCGGAGCACAGTGCAAGGTGTATCCTTTTAATCAACCGATTGACTGATGCTGCAACTAAGCTGTTCAAAAGGCAGCAAGAGGTTACAGACAAGGTTTGCCATTTGTGGACTGTGCACATGTGTCGATTCTGTTTATTTTAGGCTTTTGTGCTGCTGCCCATGACCATATCTGAGCACTTTCTGTGCAAAAATAGATTAGCAATGCCAAAATCCCTCCCAGTGAATTTCATACAGTCTCTGGCACGTCTTACTTTTCAGTGTATAAAAAGCTGTGCTCGGGAGAGGGTGTTTGTGTGTATAAGTGAGATGTGGTGGTTGTTCTTGTGAATGTTGTTCTGGTTAGGGTGGGAAAACCTTTCTAACATGACAAAGTTTTTCAGTGTTTTCTAAAAATGGTCAGACTCTGTATTCAGCTCATCTTTTCTAGAAGTTCAGATCCCCTTAACAGGGAATGCTTTGCCTCCAGCTCTCACACACTTATTTCTGGGCTTTGTGACCTTCATTGTCCCAGAGAATCACACTGTTTTAGGGGGTTCATAGATGGAAATTCACTCTCTTATGTTGGTAAGACCTGAGCCATAAATGCACAGGTGCTGACTTTTCAAACTGCGGGGGGAGGGTGGGGCAGGTCCCTCCTCCACTCCACCCCTTCCCTCAACCCCCACCACTGCCCCGCCTCTTCCCAGCCAGTTCCACCCCCTCTCCTGAGTGTGCCACATCCTCACTTCTCCCCTCTCCCTCTCAGCCTCCCTGCATGCCACAAAACAGCTGATTGCTGCGGATGGAAGGTGCGAGGAGGGACGGGGAGGTGCTGATCTGTGGGGCCCACCAGAGGGCTGGAGGCACTGGGAGGGGTGGGGGAAGTGCTGAAAGGAGGGCTTCTGTTGGGTGCTCAGCACCCACCATTTTTTCCCCATGGGTGCTCCAGCCCCAGAGCACCCCCGGAGTCAGGGCCTGTGCATTAATGGCTCTGACAACTAGATGCAAAGTCTTAAACTGGCATCTGTAGTGGACTGGGAGACATTGGAGGGGCCAGACCAGAGTCTTGAGCTTTTATGCTTTGTATGGGACCTAGATATGACTGTGGTGGGCACCCAATAATCTGAAAATAAAGAGTTATTCCATTGACATGATTATCACTTTGTGATATCTTTTCCCTGCAAGCTGTAGAAGAGCTACAAGATGAGAACAAATAAGTTGCTCTTCGGCTTTATGGTATTTCTTAGTGGCTTAACATATCTTAGGCCACATCTACACAACCAATCTTAAATCAGCATGCAGCCACCTCAGTGACAGCATTGCTTGTGTATGTCTATACTTGGCTCCTTGTGTCAGTGTGCATCCTCACCAGGAGCACTTGTATTGATTGCACTGTCAGTGTGGAGCACTGTGGGATGGCTCCTGAAAGCCAGTAACCAGGGCCAGCTCCAGGCACCAGCTAAGGAAGCAGGTGCTCGGGGCAGCCAATACCAAGGCGCGGCACTCCGGCTGCTACTGGGGCAGCACGTCCGGTTCTTCGGCAGCAACTCAGTGATGGGTCCCTCAGTCCCTGTTGGAATTGCCGCCGAAGAATGGAGCAGCGCGATCGTGCTGCTGCAGCTTTTCTTTTTTGTTTTTTAGCTACTTGGGGTGGCAGAAAACCTGGAGACGGCCCTGCCAGTAACAGTGGACATAAGCAACGCAGTGTCTATACTGACACTGGGTTGACCTACCTACAATGCCTTGACTCTATGCCACCTTTGGAGGTGGAGTTATTACGTTGGCATAGCAGGGCGGTTACATCAGCAGAGGTGAAATTTAAATGCAGTTAGGCTGGCATAAGCTAACTCTGTAGTGTAGACCAGGCTCTAGATGTCTATGCACAAATGGAAGGAGCAAACAGGAAGAACTGGAAGTATTGTACGTAAGCTAAATTCTGATTTAATTGGCATCAATTGGTGGGATAAATCTCATGACTGGAATATCGGTATAGAGGGGTGTACCTTGTTCCAGAAGACCATATTCAAAGAATAGTTATTCATAGCTTGCTGTCAAACTGAAAGGTCATAACTAGTGGGGATCTGCAGGGGTCTCCACAACTTTCTTGAAAAGCGATGCCCAGAACTGGACACAATACTCTAGTTGAGGCCTAACCAGTGCAGAGTAGAGCAGAAGAATGACTTCTTGTGTCTTGCTCACAACACACCTGTTAATGCATGAATACATTAAGGGCTGTTATAAAGAGGATGGTGATCAATTGTTCTCCATGTCCACTGAAAGTAGGAAAAGAAGTAATGACTTGACGTGCAGCAAAGGAGATTTAGGTTAGATATTAGGAAAATCTGTCTAACTATACGGATAATTAAGCATTGGAATAGATTTCCAAGGGAGGTTGTCAAATCCCCATCGTTGGAGGATTTTTAAGAACAAGTTAGACAAACATATGTCAGGTCTAGGTTTGCTTGGTCCTGCCTCAGTGCAGGGGGTGAATTAGATGACCTTTCGAGGTTCCTTCCAGCCCTATATTTCTGTGAATCTATGATTCTATAAGTGTTCTCCTCTCTGGCCTTCCAGCAAGATCTGGATCCAATGAGCAGCATTTTCACTTCAAAGGTTTGCCAATAAATAAGTGTCTGCTACCCAGTGATCTGATGTCTGACATCATTTCCATGTTTCATATAAACAGTGCTTCAATTTTTCATAGCGTCATGTTTTACTTGCAGGTTTCCAATAGACTGGTGTTCCCAAAACTCAGTGTTTCCCCACTGTGTTCTGTTTTGTGAGTGTGTGACTGCTCATAAACTAAAAGGGAGGGTATCCCATGAATATGACTTGGTTTCACTCTTGCTGTAGTTCCAATGTGTGAGCTAGTGTTGAATCAGTGGTACTCTGAAGCCAGCTGAGTGCATTTCTAGCAAATGCCTTGTGACTGGTAAAGTCACACCTAGAATATTAGGGTTGGAAGGGACCTCAGTAGGTCATTTAGTCCAACCTGCTGCTCAAAGTAGGGCCAGTCCCCAAACAGATTTTTATCCCACTTCCCTAAATGGCCCATTCAAGGATTGAACTCACAACCCTGGGTTTAGCAAGCTAATGCTCAAACCACTGAACTGTCCCTCCCCCCTAAGCCTTAAAATCGACATGTCTGGTTACGTTACCTCACTCATGCGTAGCCTCATGACAGTTTTGTGCTAGTCAAGCAACTTGCTAGGCAGAAGAGGAAATCATAGAGCCCCTTTTCAGATGGATAAGTAGCTGCTAGTTTGCCCCCTGACTACCAGTGACGCTAGTTAAAACAAAGGGAACTTTTAGACTCCCCCAAATATCATTTCTCTTTTCCTCAACACAGGATCTGTCATGTCACCCTTTCTTCGGATTGGCTTATCAAACTATGATAGCGGCCCCTACCTGCCATCACAAGGGGAGGTGATTAATCCTTATTGTGCGGTGATGGTCAAAGAAGCAGAGGAATCAGGTAAGCATATACATGCTAAGATATACATCTTATGTGGCTGTTATAGATGTGTGCCTCTCTGCATTGCTACTTGTGCATAAAATGTGTGCTGAGATCCTTATAAGCATTCGTAGCATCTTTTAATAACAAACTTTAAAAACAATAGTATTCCATAGAATAATTCCTCCATCATGCACGGCTTGACTGGTCTCACTGGGGCCTTCAAGACCATGAGGTATTTAAAATGTAGCCTAGAAAAGTCCTCATCTTTTCTGTGGGCTCATGGGTGCTGAGGCTATAGATCCCAGCATGCATTGCTCCAGAATTAGCTGAGCCAAGTCATGTTTCATTTTTATTCAAAGTAGGTGCAAATTGCCTGGGTGTCTCTGAGATACAGGGGTATAACTTAAAACATTCATTCTATTTTTAGAGATACAGCCAGGTGCAGCCATTTCTCTGTTTGAAGAAGCCTGGGAAATCTCACTCAAACAGGCAGAATCGTGTAAAACTGAATGAACTGTTTAGCATAATCACTGCCCTGTATAAGATATATTTTTGAGGGAATTTTACACTTAGGTATGAAGAGAAAACACTAAAGTAGCTAGTTTTCCAGCTGCAAATGCACACATTGTTACAGTTTTGATAGTGGAATGACTAATTGGAGACAGTCCAGTGAAGGGCAACAAAAATGATCAGGGGGCTGGGGCACATGACTTATGAGGAGAGGCTGAGGGAACTGGGCTTATTTAGCTTGCAGAAGAGAAGAATGAGGGGAGATTTGATAGCTGTTTTCAGCTACCGGAAGGGGAGTTCCAAAGAGGATAGAGCTCGGCTGTTCTCAGTGGTGGCAGATGACAGAACAAGGAGTAATGGTCTCAAGTTGCAGTGGGGGAGGTCTAGGTTGGATATAAGGAAACACTATTTCACTAGGAAGGTGGTGAAGCACTGGAATGGGTTAGTTAGGGAGGTGGCGGAATCTCCATCCTTAGAGGTTTTTAAGTCCCAGCTTGACAAAGCCCTGGCTGGGATGATTTAGTTGGTGTTGGTCCTGCTTTGAGCAGGGGGTTGGACTAGATGACCTCCTGAGGTCCCTTCCAACTCTAATATTCTAGGATTCTATGATTTATATGGGCCGTAGTCCTGAAGCCATTTTCACACATGCCTTTAAGCATGAGAACAGTCCCAATGAGATTACTCACATGTCTAAAGTTACTCACATCCATACGTATTTGCAAAATCAGGCCATAATTATTGTTCAAGAATTTCTTATATTTACTGTTGCATTTGACCATTGTTTATTTTAATCATTAGACTAATTGATGGCCACTGCCTACCATGCTGACCATTGTCTCATTATTTCCTTGTATTCCCCCATCTGCCTGTATCCATCTGTAGTCTGTTTCCTTATACTTAGATTGTAAGCTTTTGGGGGTAGGAACCATCCTTTTGTGATCTGTTTGTACAGCACCTAGCACAATGGGATCCTGGTCCATGACGGGGGCTCTGAGATGCTACAATAATAATAATAATTCAGGTGACTGTCTTAGAAATCAACTTGCCTGAGGAGTCTCTTTATATCACAAGCCCTGCAAGGTGTTACAGTACTTAGTAAAAGAAGATTTTTATACTTTTAAAACAATTAATTCAACAGTTAACTGTGGGTTGTTTTTTTAAGAAAATGTGGACTATGTTTATGCAGTGTTAAAATTCACCCTTTCATAATATATTTTAAATGATTTTGGAAAATGTAGGGATATCAATGCATGTAGGTGGAAAACAACGGATGCCACCAGATCCTTAGGATCTTAAAACTCACAGTCTTGATTGAAAGCAATACTTTCTCATTCAGCTTTATTCATAGCCGGGGTGTCTTCTTCAGTGAATCCTTTAAAGGAGCAACAACTCAGACTGAAGCCTCTGTCAGTTCAGAAGGGAATAAAATAAATTTGGGGAATCTTGGTTTATTCCATTAAAGAAGACTCTGAAGTTATGTCCCTCGCTTAACAGATTACACTGCTCTACAGCCAAAATGCTTCTGAAATAAATGTAGTCCAACTTTACTAATTCTGGATCACTGAGAACGAAAATGATGCTTAAAATTGTTGATTGGCTCTAGTTTTCAAGATATGCTATTGGGTCAGTATATACGACCCTTGACTTGGGAATGGCGGAGGATAAGTGAGTTATAAAGGGAAGGGATCTCAGTTTAAACCAGAAATGACTGAAATACATCTTTGACTGGATCTATGAATAAATCTATGACTGGGTTTGGACAGTACTTGCTTTTAAGGCAAAACAATGAATGATGCAATCTGAAGCTGGTATTGCGTCATACATAATATGAATTGCATCATGTTATTCCTAGAAGTCATGGATGATGCAATCATAACGAAGCTTACATCACTCTGCTGAACAAATTGCCCTCTATCAGCCCTAGAAATCATATAGTGTCGTGCTCTCTTATTTGTCAGTGCTTGATTTTGCAAAGGGACACATTTCTGTTTAGTCAAAGTGAGCAGAGATGCCTCGTACTTGTGTGAACAGTGCAGATAACTTCTCCTATGTTTGTGGTGAAGTGACTTTTGCATCACAAAAGCGCAGTATAACCACTCTGGTTAAGAAAGCCTATCACCTTTTTTTTGGCTGCAAAATTGGAGATCAGGACAAGAGGTGGGCCCCACAGATATGCTGCAATACTTGTGCAACAAATCTTCACCAGTGGTTGAACAGGAAAAGGAAATCTATGGCTTTAGCAGTGCCAATGATTTGGAGAGAGCCAACAGATCATACTAGCAATTGTTACTTCTGCATGGTGCCTCCAGTTGGGAAAGGTGTGTCAAAGAAGAAAAAGTGGACTGTGCATTATCCAAACATTCCATCAGCTATACGCCCAGTACCCCACGGAGAAGGCCTGCCGGTTCCTGATGCACCAGAATCCTTCTCACTTGAGTCAGACGAGGAAGAGGAAGAGGATGAAACTTCTGGTCCTGAACCATCAATGTCACAGGACCCACATTTTCTCCCATCCTCCTCCTCTGAACCACACCTCATAACACAAGGTGAACTGAATGACCTTGTCAGGGATTTGGACCTACCCAAGAGTAAGGCAGAGCTGTTGGGCTCCAGACTACAGCAGTAGAATCTCCTGGCAGGCTATCAGGGCAAATGGAGCCCATCAATACTTGCAGATTATTGCTGGACAGTGACAAGAGATGCTCCATTTAATGAATACAAGAGACAAGCCAAGAAGCACCGAGTAGACACTGAATAGGACTAAACTATGTACATAATAGTTTTTTGCCTTTTGTTTCATAATTAACCCTTTTGCTGATTTTTAAAGTGTTACATAAACAGGACAGGTGAAATATTATCATGTAAAGCAACCATAAACACATGAAAAGACCTAGGTTTACAATTTATGATTAAAACTCTACTATCTACACAATATACATAGACATAAAATGTAAAAACTTAAATATCTTAGAAACAGTAGCCAATCAGTTGTTTTAATTGTCATATTTGAATTCAGCACATCAAAATACATAATAAATATCACATTTTATCTCTGAAGCAGACGACTTCTCAAAAATTGTAGACCAGTGTTATTGTTCACTGTGTCCCGACAATGTTCTCAGCTCTGTGCCAGATACAAACAGTGACAGACTGTGATTGAGGGATCACTTGGTACCAACTGGCAGAGGGGTGCCCAGGGCTTTCCAGGGATTCCCTTGGTCAAATATGTGCATTATTGTTCACCAAAGAGTGGCATGTGAAGTCTCAAGTAAGAGCCAGTAGCCCACTGGTCGGCATAATCATTGCAAAATGTATACACAGACAATATTGATGAACGTATTTATCCATACTGAAAATTATGTTCTGAATATCTGGGAGTTAAGGTCACCAGGAGATGACAAACCTTGGACATATTCCTTTCAGGCAGGCAGAAACAGACGCTCATCTCTGGGTCTAGCTATATGTATACTGTATGTCTTACAATAAATGCCTATTTGCACACAACCCAGATACCAGTGGAAAGACTCTGAAATCTACAAGAAAGAAAACAACAGCAGGGTGTGTCCTGATTGTGACTAAAGGCAAAGAGCTGCTAGGGATACAAGGAAGCACACAGGATTGTTCATGGAGGATGCAAGCTGACACCATGTTTGTTGTAGGAAAGTGGGGTCACCGTCAGCCTGGCTGGCAAATGGTGAAAGGATTTGGGGTGAGCATTGCTCTACAAGGCAGGCTCGTATCTAGTTAACAAAGTCTAGATTCTAGAATGCGTGCTATGATTTAACTTTTCTGTAACCATTTGTTTCCAATACTGCTGTTCTCATAGACTCATAGACTTAAGGTCAGAAGGGACCATTATGGTCATCTAGTCTGACCTCCTGCACAACGCAGGCCACAGAATCTCACCCACCGACTCCTGTAACAAACCCTTAACCTACGTCTGAGCTATTGAAGTCCTCAAATCATGGTTTAAAGACTTCAAGGCACAGAGAATCCTCTAGCAAGTGACCCATGCCCCATGCTGCAGAGGAAGGCGAAAATCCCTCAGGGCCTCTGCTAATCTGCCCTGGAGGAAAATTCCTTCCCGACCCCAAATATGGCAATCAGATAAACCTTGAGCATGTGGGCAAGCCTCACCAGCCAGACACCCAGGAAAGAATTCTCTGTAGTAACTCAGATCGCACCCCATCTAACATCCCATCACAGACCGTTGGGCATATTTACCGTGAGTAGTCAAAGATCAATTAATTGCCAAAATTAGGCTATCCCATCATACCATCCCCTCCATAAATTTATCAAGCTTAGTCTTGAAGCCAGATTTGTCTTTTGCCCCCACTGCTCCCTTTGGAAGGCTGTTCCAGAACTTCACTCCTCTGATGGTTAGAAACCTTCGTCTAATTTCAAGTTTAAACTTCCCGATGGCCAGTTTATATCCATTTTTTCTTGTGTCCACACTGGTACTCCCTCCCTGGTATTTATCCTCTGATATATTTATAGAGAGCAATCATATCTCCACTCAGCCTTCTTTTGGTTAGGCTAAACAAGCCAAGCTCTTTGAGTCTCCTTTCATAAGACAAGTTTTCCATTCCTTGGATCATCCTAGTAGCCCTTCTCTGTACCTGTTCCAGTTTGAATTCATCCTTCTTAAACATGGGAGACCAGAACTGCACACAGTATTCCAGATGAGGTCTCACCAGTGCCTTGTATAATGGTACTAACACCTCCTTATCTCTACTGGAAATACCTCGCCTGATGCATCCCAAGACCACATTAGCTTTTTTCACGGCCATATCACATTGGCGGCTCATAGTCATCCTGTGATCAACCAATACTCTGAGGTCCTTCTCCTCCTCTGTTACTTCCAACTGATGAGTCCCCAGCTTATAACAAAAATTCTTGTTATTAATCCCTAAATGTATGACCTTGCACTTTTCACTATTAAATATCAACCTATTACTATTACTCCAGTTTACAAGGTCATCCAGATCTTCCTATATGATATCCCAGTCCTTCTCTGTATTGGCAATACCTCCCAACTTTGTGTCATCCACAAACTTTATTAGTACACTCCCACTTATTGTGCCAAGGTCAGTAATAAAAAGATCTAATAAGATTGGTCCCAAAACTGATCCCCGAGGAATCCACTAGTAACCTCCCTCCAGCCTGACAGTTCACCTTTCAATACAACACGTTGTAGTCTCTCCTTTAACCAGTTCCTTATCCACTTTTCAATTTTCATATGGATCCCCATCTTTTCCAATTTAACTAATAATAATTCTCCATGTGGAACCGTATCAAATACCTTACTGAAACTGAGATAAATTAGATCCACTCAATACTTGAGATCCTGCTCAATATCTGTGAAGATCAGGCTGTTTTTATTTAGGTGCCCAAACGTGATACCTAAGCATGAAAATATTGGGCTTGGTGAAATGCTCAAGGAGATTCAGTTAATTAGTTGCGAAGTTGGTAATATAATCCAGGAATCCTGGCTCTGAGCCTTATGCTCTGGCCATGCTACCTCCAAGGTTTTTATGGAGAAAAGACGCTAAATTCCCACTACAGCACAGGGAATGCTCAATGAACTTTTGGCTATCGTTGGTGTCTTTCACAAATTTAAATTATTTAAATGGATTTGTTTTTGTTAGTTGGGTCCAATGATATATCAGGATGGAATGAGCTTGTGATGGAATACACCCCTGTCTTCACACCCTACATGCTATTGTAATAGTCTTTGTACAAGGTATGCCTTGTGAGGTATAGTTTGAAAACTCATCACTTGCTGATCAGTAATAGCATGGTAAAGTCTATATAGCCACATTATATGTAAAATTAAGAACATAAGCTGAAATCACGACTGAAATAGGTTTCCCAGATAAGTCTAGAGATTGGTTATACCAGTTTCCCAAAGACAAAGAGCAAGCTGATGCCCCAGCCAGGTCTTAACAAAGCTGATGGGCCCTTCCCTACCAAGTGATCATTCTTTGGCAAGAAAGAGGATAGGGACAAAGAGATCTGCATCTCAGCGAAAAACACCCTGGAATCACTTTCCTCCAGCAGGCTGCCTGTCTATTGGTTCTCAGCTGGAAATGCTTTTCAAAGAGGGGTTAAAAAACTATAAAAAGGAGAGGCAAACACCCCAAGACATCCCTGTCTCTCCCTGTCTGTCTCTGGCAACAAAGGAAAACAGCCATTGGACTTTGTGGGGAGGGGTCCTGATCTGAAGCGTTTTAACCTTGCTGGAAGCATGTGGTGAGAAGCTTTGCTTGAATCTTATCTAGTTTGTTCAGTTAGGCACTAAAAAGCATTTTATCTTTGTTCTTCTCAAAACCATTTCTGACTCTTATCCCTCATTGCTTGTACTCACTTAAAATCTCTTTGTCATTAATAAACTTGTTTTATTGTTCTATCGAATCCAGCATTGGTAGCTGAAGTGCCTGGGTAACTGTTTCAGGTAATAACTGTTGTGTATTATTCTCTTCATGGAATAACAGACTTCATATATTTGGACTGTCCAGGAGGGGGCTGGGCAGTATAAGACATACATTTCAGGGGAAAATCCAGGACTGGGAGTGTATTGAGGTCACCCTGTAGTATGACCAAGACTGTTGATGTGCAGTTACACAAACACATCTGGGAGTGATCTGCATGCTGGTGGCCGTTTGTGAGCAATCCAGGTTGGGGGCTACAGCAGAAAGGCATTGCAAGGCACCCAAAGTTATAGGGCAGGGGTAACACAGCCCCGCACTGGTCTGGGTTCCCCTCTGGTATGTCACAGAGACATATCCCAGATATGCAGCTACATTATGTCTGATTCAAAGCTCCTTAAAACCCCCAGTAATTTCAATGGATTTTAGATCAGGCCCTCTATGCTGGAGCCATTTTGGTAGGAGATTCTGCTTCAATACTTTGCAATGTGCATTGGTGTCATCTTTCACTGCTGTGTCTGTTGCATGCTGTTTTTTCTGCACTTTGTAATTTGAGGCAAGGTTTTCGGGTTGTTTATTTTAAACACAGGAATCACAGTATTTAATCAAAGGCCATTGCCATTCTCAAAAATAAAAGTCAAGTGGTTGGAAGTGCTACTGCAGCTCACTACACAAGAGAAACCTTTTCAGATATCACAGGAGCCTTTGAGGCATAAAAAAATCTGCCCTTTAAAAACTGCTCTGGACCTAATGGGCCACCTGGATCCATGCCCTTTTAACACCTGTCTTGATGACATTTGTCTCATGAGAGGTTCTGCACTGTGTTTGAACTTTATACGCACTCCCACTGATCAAGAGACACTGTCAACCAAGGAGAAAGCCTTGCACTACAGGAAAGACAGATGCTGTTTCATCTTCCAGGACCATGGAGGTAAAGTAATCCCTGATATAACTCTATTCACTTCAGTGGGGTTACATCAGAGAGAATTTTGCCCTCATGCATTGGCCAATTCATTATCATCCCAGTTTTGTTTATTTTAGCCATATATTTTCCAGGGCACTGAAAACTGCAATATTTATTTTGCAGATGATTCTGTCTCTTGGATAAATTGATTTCTCTGTGTCGAGTGGTTGTGTAGGTGATGCAGTGAGGAAGTCATGTTAATATTTTTGTTCTCAGTGACATCTGGAAGTTTATGTTGCACTCGGCTGCTTTTCTTTTTGTGCAACTTTTTATCAAAAGATACTGAATGTATATTTATGAGCTTGTGCCTCGAAGCAAGCCTCTGTTGTTTGACATACAGAGTCATATTCATCCCTGATGAAACTCCATCAAAGCCAGGAATTACAGCAGGAATGAATTAGGCCCATAGACTATTATCTAAGTATATTAATTGCAAAAATCTGCATACATACAGTGTTCAAGTGTGAGTAAAATATGCCCAATCACATACTTACTAAATATGTGATGGTCTTTAATTATAGAGATGGGCCTGATCTAGACCCAAATTCCCTTGAACTTTGGGAAAGTCCATGTACAGATTTAAGCTTTCGACTGAGTGGTGCAACCTCTACTCATACGAGAAGTCTCGATTCACATGAGGAAACACTGTGTTGTTAGTTTTGTGATAAAAGTTCTTTTTGCAGAAGCTGTGGCAAGCCATAAGAAGTTTGTTCTCTGCCTTTATTTCTCTGATGTCTTGGTGCAAAATTGCTCTGAGGAACAACACGCAGAGTTTGGGCTGAGATTTCAGGAAGCAGGGTTTGCCAACATACCATTTGTGACCATCTCTGTTCAAGGACCGGTGTATATGGTGTAAATATGCCAGTGTGAGTAAAGCGTTCACGATCTGGTCCTTACCATACAAAACCTCAACACATATAGGGAGCTGGGACTGGATCCCAGATCCTTCCTTCAAGATTGTATATTTCTTTTCCCAGCCCTTGTCTCTACTTCCTTAGTGAAAGCAGGTGTAGGGATCACTGCTGTGGTGATATGCAAATAGAACAGACCCAGGGAGCTGAGAGGCAGCATCCTAGCAGAGGTCACACTGGGGCGCAGCACCAGGTACAGTAAGAGACATCTCTTCTCTGCCTTTTTCTCCAGGGATCCAGTTGCAGGAAGGGAGGAGAGGGCATGGACTCCTAAAGTGGGGGAGATGGAAAGGAGCAATAAAGGCAACTTTCTGTTGTCATTGGGTGAGCCAGACAGGGAATGGAGATTAAAAGCTTTCCATGTGCTCCCCATTCTATGTTCCCTCCCCTCTGGTTCCTGCTCCTCCCTTCCAGCAGCAGCAGGTGGCCGACGGCTGGTTCTCCCCCGAGCCCCAATCAACAGTAGGTTGCTGTCTCCTTACTTTGCCTCTACCCACTCTTGACCCTTAGAGAAAAGATCAGGGGGCAGGGGGGAGGGAGGTTCTTTTACATGGGAGTATGGGATCTCATAAAATTATGCTCCTTCAAGACCTGGTCTGAATACAGAACTTGCAGTGGTTTACCTTAAATCAGTTTGAAAACTGATTTAGTTAAACTGGTGCAAGTCTGCATGAAGACACACTTAATTCAGTTTAAGAGTGGTTCACTGCCAATTAATCCATTTTTTTTAAACTGGATTAAGAGAAATAAAAATAAGTGTCTAAACCAAAGATCATACCAATGTCACCAAATTGGTTTATAAAACCGCCTTTAGTTAAACTGGTTCCAGTTGGTTGTACGCATCCAAGTATTTAAAGTTGACCTGATGATGAATGATGAAGATGATGATGATAATTACTAATAATACCGAGCTCTTACATAGAGCTTTTCATCAGTAGATCTCAAAACACTTTACAAAGGAGATCAGTATCATTATCCCCATTTCACAGATGGGTAAACCGAGGCACAGAGCTCTGAAGTGACTTACCCAAGATCACCTGTCAGGTCAGTGGCTAACCAAGGAATAGAGCCCAGGTCTCCTAAATCCCAGTCCAGTGCTGTGGTTTCTATTGCTTCTGTGTGATGTATAAAGAAGTCATAGAAGTATTTTTATGAATATTTGTAAAGCATTTGTAGATTGTCTGAAGTAAGAGGCTATGAAGTGTAAAGTATTACTGTTATAGAGGGAGTCACCAGATGGCACCATTCCACACAGCATGCAAGCAGTGTATATTCTTTGAATAAATGCTGTATTGTTGTTAGTTTTTTTTGACATAGCTTCTTTTAAAGGAAGCTGTTGCAAACAGCAAGAGAGTTTGTTCTCTGCCTTTATTTCTCTAAGTCCAGTCAATACTTGGTGCAGAGTTGCTTCCTGGGAACCAGGTATTGGTTTTGGGGTGAAGATTTCAGAAAGTGGGGCTTTTCCTGCATGTCGTTTATGACTACCTTTGTTCATGGATTCCTGTATATTGTGTATATAAACCAGTTACAGTAAGGATAAACCCCCTCACCCTGCGTCATTGATTTTTCCTTTAACAGGAAACCAACCTGGAGGGTCCTGACCTCTGCTAACACTCGGCAGAGGGGCGATATCATTACCCCACAATTCACTTAAACATGCTTTATATTTTTAATTTTCTTATTCCATTAAATTAACATTTTATAAGAGGAAAAGTTAAGGATGGTTATTGTTAAGCAGAGCTCACCTTGAGTAAAGAGTCCAAGTTCTTGACATGAAGTATAAACTGACGGTTATAATACTGAGAACGATGGGTGAGGTTCTTTTCATTTTTACGGTCACAATGGGGATAAAGCTTTCTCCATAATGGCTTCTCCCAGCTGCTCCAAGTCCGTGTGGGTTTGGGCACTGGAACTGAAGACGGGCAGCCTTTCTCCTGCCCTCTCGGTCACCTTTCTGCTGGCACCCAGGCAGTGTGGAGGAGGAAACTGTCTGATTCAGATGCAGAGAGAGCTACAGCCGGATCTAAGGAAAGGAGTAGATTGGGACAGAGTCTGGCGAGACTTGGACTGAAGAGCGAGGGGAATTATAACTGAGACTGGCTGGGCAGTTTTATGGGAGGCCTCAAAGATACCTCACCTCCTATTAAGACGTGTCTCCTACCATAAGCATTGACTCCATAGCTGCTCCAGGGCCCAAGCGCCCAAGGAAAAAAAAATAGGGGTGCTCAGCACCCACCAGCCACAGCTGTTTGGCAGGGCTTCTGATCAGCTGTTCAGCAGCTGGCAGGAGGTGCTCGGGGGAGGGCAGAGAGCAGTGAGCAGCAGGCAGGCCGGGGCCTCAGGGGAGGGGGTGGGGCAGGGGGCGAGAAGAAGTGGAGCGAGTGCGGGGCCTCTGGGGAGGGGGGCGGAGTAGGGGCAGGATCTCAGGGCAGAGTGCAGACCTGCCAAACCTCTGAAAAAATGCAGAAATTGCACTTGGTTTTGGCTTAATTGGTTTGTGAGTTGCTTGTTGGAAAGTTTTTGGCTTGTTGCTTGTTTGGCTTGTAGCTTTGTGCTTGTTGTAGCTTGTTGCTCCTTTTTTTTTTTGATCAGCTCCTGGCACACAGGGGCAAGGGTAGGGGGAAAGTTGGGGCAAGGATGGGAGAGAGTCGGGGTGCACAGCAGGTCCACCACGGTCCCAGACTGCACACCGGGGGATCTAGTCACATAGAGTGTTGGGGTTCTTAGGGACTGGCTTGTTTTGGCCTTGTTTTGAGGTGGGATTAGCTTGATTTCTGGCTTATTGGGAAAGTCGGGGTGTTTATTTACCACGTGAAAGTTGGCAACTGTGGCGGCATGAGGATGGAGCACACACTGGGAAAAATAGAAGTCAGCACCTGTATCTCCTATGTCACATTTTCCTGCCCCTATTTTCTTCAGTGTTTCTGGCCTTGGTGGACTAATTGTGAGGAAACCAAGTGATTGTCCTCCCACAGAAGCCTAGGTTCTCTGACTCCGGTCTCATTTCCTCCACAGAAATGATCTAGCCGCCAGTTTCTTTGTTTGGGTTCAGAGGGAATAACCATGGAATTGCTTTACTTGTTTTGGTTTCATCGTGGAAGACAAAGAAGTTTAGAGGCAGGAATGTTGGGAAAATAATTTTGACTGAGACGATATTAAGGCCTGATTCATAACTGCATTACTGCAGATTAACACCAGTGTAACTCCACTGATTTTTAATGGACTTGATTCTTATTTACACTAAGTCACTTTACATTACTGTGGCAGAATAAAGAGGTCTTTAAGTGGGCACAAATTACATTTAAATCTAGTTCAAGGGCCCCTTCTCGCTTGCATGGTGGCCTTGGCAAAAATGAGAATCAGGCCCATTCTGTCACATCCTCTCAGGTGGACATCCCAATACGTCTAAATATCTTTTCCATTAACAGATAATGGCCAGGTGTACGTCCAAAAGAAGCCCACCATGTATCCACCCTGGAACAGCACGTTCGATGCCCATATCAACAAGGGTAGGGTCATGCACATTGTTGTGAAGGACAAAAGCGCGGAAATGGTTTCAGAAACCACGGTCGAACTCAATGTACTGGCGGACAGATGCAAGAAGACCAATGGGAAGACAGAAATATGGGTAAGCGCGTTGGGTTCTTAGCACCATTGATGGCTTGTTAGAGATAACTGTTATGGAATAAGGGGAGGCGCTAGGTGCATACCAGATTGCAAATGGAACTGATACGCCAACAAAAATTGTCTTCCATCCAATGAGCACATGTGGAGTCATCTTGTATATTGCTTGATGGAAAGCAGTCCATGAACATAAAAAAGAGCAACCTAATGCTTTCATATTAACTGTCACTGCTATATTAAAACATATACCTTATATTAGCAAGGATTCTGGTTCCTATGAGTCATGCAGACAAAATAAATTAGATTAGATAATCCTTTGGGGGCAGATAGTAATATGAGTGGCTACATATGAATTATTTTATGTGCCCTAGAGAAATGCTCTTAAAATGTAATCTTTCTAATATCAATGGACTGATTCCCCGCTGCATCACTTCAGTGTTATATCACTGCATCAGCGGTGTAAATCTGAAGTAGCGCAGTGATGAAACAGGCTTGAAGTATTAATTACATGGCATGATAATCCCAGCAGGTAGGCTTCAGGTAATGCTGTTTAGTATTTTTGTGATCGTCGTGCTCTTAATAGGGACATGACATCTGGAGAAATGTTAAATTACTTAAATGGCAGGTAGTTTTTCCTGTCAGCTTTCAGACTAACTTGCAGAGATACTGACTTTCTGATTTCCCGAAGGATGCTCACTCCCACTCTGCCCCAGGCCCTGCCCCCACTCCACCCTTCCCCCCAAGGCCCTACCCCTCCCCTGCCCCTTCCTACCTTGTTCCACCCCCGCCCCCGAGTGCACCCCGCCCTCACTCTGCATCTTCATGCCCCTGCTCCTCCTGCCCCCTCCCCAGCTCCTCCTGCCCGCTGCTGAACAGCTGATCCTTGGCTGGTGGGAGGCACTGGGAAGAGAGGGAGGAGCTGATTGGTGGGACCAGCCAGTGGGTGCTAAGCACCCACTATTTTTTTTTCCATGGGTGTTCCATCCCCGGAGCACCCACAGAGTTGGCATCTATGCTAACTTGTAAGATTTACCCATAGAGTGAAATTTTCAAAAGCACCTAATTTCTATTTTTAAAACAGTTTTAGGTACTTCAGAGCCTACGGGTATATAGAGTCTAAGGCCTGGTCTACACTACTGGGTTAAGTCAAATTTAGCCATGTTAGATCGATTTCAAAACGAATGCGTCCACACAACCAACCCCGTTCTGTCAACCTGAAAGGCTCTTAAAATCGACTTCTGTACTCCTTGGCGGGGAGAGTAGCGCTAAAATCAACTTTTCTGGGTCGAATTTGGGGTAGTGAGGATGCAAATCTATGGTGTTGGCCTCCAGGAGCTATCCCAGAATGCTCCATTGTGACCACTCTGGACAGCACTTTGAATTCCGATGCACTAGCCAGGTACACAGGAAAAGCTCCGAGAACTTTTGAATTTCATTTTCTGTTTGGTCAGCGTATGTCTGCACACAAAGAAAAACCTGCAGCTTGCCCATGCCAGCCAACTTGGGCTTGTGAGGCTCAGACAGTGGAGCCGATTCATTGCTGTGTAGGCTTCTCAGAGAGTTTTTTTTTTAAGCAGAAATCCTTCAAAAACAAAATGAAACATTTCATGTTGGATCGAATCAAACTTTCCTTGAGGTTTTTTTACTTTTTCTAATTGCTGAAAAATTTCATTGTTGGCCAACCTGAAACAATTAAAAAAAAAAACTTTTTGATTCAGCCAGCAAACCAAAAATATCAATAGGAATCTAACTCCCATTAAAGCCTATGGGAGCTAGGTACTTACAGTCAAATTTGCAAAAGTGCTTAGCACTCAGCAGCTGCCACTGGGAATGATATGGTCTCTTGATGGAAGCTGGTGGATACCGAGGTCTTTTGGCAAATCTCAGCCTTATTTATTATTTTATCCATACTTACGTATGTTCTAGCATGCTGTTCCCAAGCCTCTGATGAGAAGCAGCATAGTCTCATAACTGTCTCTCTCTCCTCCCACAGCCCTTCTATACACTTTGTTCTCTGGTGTACTTTGTTGTCCAGTAGTTACTGTGTCTAATAATGAACAAACCGAAAACAAGCATTTATTGCCATTTTTTGAACTCTATGTGGAAATTCATTCGTTTTCTTGCCAGCTGAGATTATTGCTAGACTTTAGCTTTGAGTTCGCTCAAGCATCTAACATGATTGCCATTAAGCAGTATTGCTGTCTAACATCTACACGTTTTCTTTCTCCTTGTCTCAACCAGCTAGACTTGAAACCTCAAGGGAGAATGCTAATGAATGCAAGATACTTCCTGGAAATGAGTGGCAAGTGACACTATTTATTGATTAATTGATTCGATTTCTGGTTACGTGGGGCAGACAAGTCACCTTCAGATAAACACCTACCATTTAAAATAATGCTCATTTCAATACTGCTGATTCACCTGTAAACTTGTATTGAGAGTATTGCAATGGATTGAATACGGCTCCACTATGCAGAGCGATTCATATAGCATTGCGGGGTTCCATGCTTGCTGTCCCTCAGTTATTTGCATTCAACTTTCCTAACTTTACCAGTAAAAAAGTGGATTCTCTAACTGCCAGCCCTACATATGCATTCCCTTAAGCCAACTAGGGTAGACCCAGAAGGAAAAAGGACCTAATTCCAGATCCAGCTCCCATCCAGGACAGTGGAAAGACTCCCACTGATTTCAAAGGTTTGGACTGGCCCCGTATAGAGCTCCTAGCTGAGAAATGTATACATTAAGAATATATTGGTTTGGAGCAATCTCAACATAAAGGCATGGCAACGTGCATAAATGGCCATGTAAAACACATTTTCATCTTTTGACCTTAATGACAAAACCTCAACTTAGAAAGATCTTCCAATGAGACAATGAAAATAATTCATTAGGAAGTGTGTGTATGTTGGTACTTTTCCTCATCAACTCCTACTTCTGATGGGTAGTAAGGCTTCTGCTGTCACGCTGTATCAGGTAAGCATTGAAACAGAAGTTTTAACCCATCATAAGGGCTAACTTTTAGAGAGGTTAGGTGTATAGTACATCTCTGAATTGCATGTAGCAAAGTCTGAATCAATACTTCAGTGCAGGCTACTTCCTACAGAATACTTAGGTGAATTGTTGCACAATCCACTATGCGGATATTATTCTATTTAGCAAGGGTTGGGTTTTTTTCCTCGCAAACCTTGCAGAATCACACTAACTGGGAATTTAACTGTGTATTTTCATGAATACAGTATATCGGAAAGCAGTACTGGCCTGGTAGAATGACAAGGAATATGCAAAAACAATCTTTCAGCAAATTATATATGTAATTCTAACTACTTTTTTCAGGGCAACAATTCTACGTAAATTGAAAATCTTACACCTGAGCACTCATGTCAAGAGTTGAAAGGTCTATATTTTTTAAATCAGCTTCATTTATATTTACCCCGTGGCCCTGATCTAACTCCCATAGTTGGATCAAGCCCTACATTTTTGTAGTATTACAGATTGTACTTTGAACTGCAAAGAAACTGCATCTGAAAGAGCACCCAGTGGGTTTTAAAAAAACATGCCTCAAAAATATTTCCTCTTGTTTATGCAACACTTTTCATCACTTAGTATTTTAGCTGTTCGTTTCTCTTAAGATCTTGATTTAGATCAAGGTACCATCAGTGAGGTCAACAACATCCCAAAGAGATACTTGTGACTGTTTTCCAGGCACATTCTCTCCTTTACATCGAATCCAATGGCAGCACTTCCATACTGCTGGGGCATTAGTTCAATTCTGAATAGAGGAACGTGCACTACTTATTGACCCACACAAACCACTTCCTTTAAAGTCCAGGGTTTCCTTGGAAATCTCCCACCCAAATACTAACCAAACCCAGCCCTGCTTCATTAGTGAAAGCCAACGAGAGGAGAAGACAAGAGCTTGTCTGTATTGACACATTCTGCTTCTGCGGGTTATAAGAGATCAGAAAGGGTTCAATGTCTTTTTATTTTAAGAAAATTATTTGCTGGAAACAATACATTAAATAACTCCTATGTTCTGTATATTATGAATTCGCATTAGCAACAATTCATTGGTCCCTGTTGTCTTGTAATTCAGCATGTTAAGCCAATTCCAACCTTTGGAAACATATATTTAAAAGCATGGGGCTGTAGTTTGGGGGGGATTATCATATAATGTTGCTTGCCACAGAATGAAATAGCCTCTTTCTAATAATAAATAGCATCACCCAAGCTTCTAGAATTTAAATGTAAACATGTATGGGAAACAAACACACTATTTAAAATATGGGTAGAGGTGGAAAGAAAGTCAGATAGGGCTCAAGGCATTGGCTGTAGGATCTAGAATTTTCTCCCTTAAGTCATCAGCTCAGCGCTAGTTCAGGTCAGTAGAAACCAAAATTCAGGGGTCCCAGGTGCAATAAGGTGGTATCAGTCCATTTCCTAGTGGATAGTTCTACCAGCACAATTGACCTCATTATCAAAAATAGCTAGCAATACCAAACACTGATTGAACAGACAAGGAAACTGAACTATTTTCTTGCCTATAGGTGTGCTCTATGGCTGAGTTACACTGGGGATGCAACATGAAGGACACCTACACTGTCGTTGTATCAAACAGTTCAATCCACTTTATCATTAGAGTTGGTCGGAAAAATCCCAGTGCAACAGTATTTTGTCAGAACTTGCCAATTCATCAAAAATAAAATGTTTCACAGAGATGGTTCAATTTCACCAAAGTTCCAATCGAACCCAGGCAGTATTTTGTGACAGTTCACCCACTCGACTCCTTGGTAGCCTGTCTGCTGGGGACCTCAGGGGTTCCATGGTCCATGGCTCCAGGGACACATACTACGCAGACTGCTTCAGAGTCACAGACTCCAGAGATTCAGGGGCCACCTGGTAGGCTGCTGGGGACCTCCCTGTTTCCAGGGTGCACAACTTCCAGACAGCCTACCAGCAGCCTGCCCCAGAGCTGGGGATCTTTTTCAATGAGAATTTTGAAATTTTGGGGTTTCGTTCCCAGTTGGAACGAAATATAAAAATCCTCCCTGAAACAGAATGACCTTTTTCTGCCCAGCTCGGATTCTCATTGTGAATTTTGCCAGCTGTTTCCTCCCACCTTTTTCCTCTCCTAGGTCATGCCCCCCATCATATGTTCACATTGTAAATGCTGAAAGGATCCTCTACCAGTAGTTTCAGAACAGCAAGTTGGTATTTAAACCAATTAACTGCTTATTTGGAGGACTTTCCCTTTCTGCTTTAAGGTGGTAGAATGAAAGCCCTCATGAAACAGACATGGGCACTCTGCCTGCTTCATTTCTAACCAGAGGATTCATGTGTAATCTCTTATAAGTTTTATACTAAGTATCTATGAGCAAGTTTGGTCTCACATTAGTTGTTTCCACCAGCATAGTTACAGAGAGGAGACTAGAGAGTAGGGCTGGGACTCAGAGCTCCTGGATTCTATTCTCCAGGGGTGGCTCCAGGCCCCAGCATGCCAAGCGCGTGCTTGGGGCAGCATGCCACGGGAGGCGCTCTGCTCGTCGCCGGGAGGGCAGCAGGCAGGCCGTCTTCGGCGGCATGCCTGCAGAGAGTCCGCTGGTCCCGCAGCTCCGGTGGACCTCCAGCAGGTGTGCCTACGGAGGGTCTGCTGGTCCCACGGCTCCGGTGGACCTCCTGCAGGTGTGCCCGAGGAAGGTCTGCTGGTCCCACGGCTCCACCAGGCACGAGACCAGTGTAGCCACTACAGACACGCCTGCAGGAGGTCCACTGGAGCCGCGGGACCAGTGGACCCTCTGCAGGCATGCCTGTGGGAGGCCCACCGGAGCCACGGGACCGGCGGACCCTCCGCAGGCACGCCACTGAAGGCTGCCTGCCTGCCGCCCTCCCGTTGACCAGCAGACCACTCCCTGCGGCATGCCGCCGTCCTTGGGGTGGCGAAATGTCTAGAGCTGCACCTGCTATTCTCAACTATACAGCCTCTGTCCTTCTGCAAGTCATTGAACTTGTCTGTGTCCCAGTTCCCCATCAGTCAAATGAATGTAATACCTGCCTCACCAGGGTGATGTGTGGCTTCATTTATTAATGCTTGTAAAGCACTCTGATGAGATTCTCAGCTCAGAACACAGAGTATAAACACAGTATAAGTACAGTGAGTGTATACACACACTGTCGTTATACTGTACTTACACTATATATACTTATACTGTATATATCCACACACATAGATAATAACTGAATTTTGTAATGAACTTTTACGTCTCCTTTCTTCCCAGATGCTAAAGAGCTGATTAACTTCGAGACAGAGGGGTTTTTCTCCTTGCATCAGCGCCGGGGAGCCATCAAACAAGCCAAAATTCACAACGTCAAATGTCACGAGTTCACTGCTACCTTTTTTCCGCAACCCACATTCTGCTCTGTCTGCCATGAGTTCGTCTGGTACGTACAATGATTCAGTGTTTCCTCTACCTGTCATTCTCGTTGTCCGTCATGTTAACTGGCTGCCCTTCCATAAGCACTCTGTGGCTACAAATGAATGAGAGTTGGTGTGACAGGTTGGATCACAGAACCCCTCTTGGGAGCTGCCACCTGATATGCCAAGACTACCTCTGCTCCTGCTTTCCCTGCCAGCTCGGGACCCCAGCACCCTGTCTTGCTGACCCAGACACGCTCATCTGCTCCAGCACAGACCCAGGGTCTGAATTACTTGCCCCAAAGCTATAAGTTTACCTGAAAGCAGCTAATAGACATGTTCCTGTCTTCAACATTCAGACGCCCAACTCCCAATGGGGTCTAAACCCAAATAAATCCGTTTTACCCTGTATAAAGCTTATACAGGGTAAACTCATGAATTGTTTGCCCTGTATAACACTGATAGAGAGGTATGCACAGGTGTTTGCTCCCCCAGGTATTAATACATACTTCGAGTTAATTAATAAGTAAAAAGTGATTTTATTAAATAGAGAAAGTAGGATTTAAGTGGTTCCAAGTAGTAACAGACAAAACAAAATAAGTCACCAAGCAAAATAAAATAAAATGAGCAAATCTATGTCTAATCAAACTGAATACAGATAAGATCCTCACCAGTGCCAGAATGCTTCCTTTTAGAGACTAATCTCCTTCTAGCCTGGGTCCAGCAATCACTTACACCCCCTGTAGTTGCTGTCCTTTGTTCCAGTTTCTTTCAAGTATCCTGGGGGTTGGAGAGGCTCTCTTTTTAGCCAGCTGAAGACCAAATGGAGGGGGCTCCCAGGGGTTTAAATAGACTTTTTGTTGTGGGTGAAGACCCTCTTCTCACTCCTATGCAAAGTCCAGCTCCAAGATGGAGTTTAGGAGTCACCTGGGCAAGTCACATGTCCATGCATGACTCACAGTTTTTACAGGTAGCATCCATTGTTTACATGCTACCTTGAACATCCTCAAATAGACTTCTTATGTGGATTGGAGCATTCCAAGATCCATTGTCCTTTTAGTGTTTCTTGATTAGGTACTTAATTTCAACATTCCTTTCTACAGGAACTGACCAAATGCTCTACTAAGGTTATTTAGAAATCAAGCTAGTACACAGCCAACATTCATAACATTCATAACTTCAAATACAAAAATGATACATGCATACAAATAGGATTAATACATTCAGTAGATCATAACCTTTGAGATATGTTATATGGCATATGTAGCAGAAAACACATTCTAATAATATTTCCATAAAGCCTTATGGGAGGTACCATCACAGTTGGTGCAAGTGAGGTGCTTTCCCTGGATCACAGCCCAGTGCAATGCAGCATGTACATGTGTAGGCAGATGTCCCCAGGTACTTCTGTTACACACTAGATACTAATCATCATCTCAGGAGAATCTATTCCTCCAAACATCAGTGAAGAATTATAACTACTCACCATTAAGACGCCTGACCCCACAACTCTCACTCCCATACTTGACTCCAATGGGCCTTTTCAGTGAGAGTTTGTCTGAGCAGGGCCCAATCCAGCACCTATTTAAGTCAGTCGGGCACAAATCCCCAAAGGTATTTAGCCCCTCAACTTCCTTTGAAATCAATTGGAGTTAGGTGCCTAACTACCTCTGAAGATCTGGACCTGAGAATCTTTCCATTGACTTTAATGGGAGTGTGATCGCCCTCGATGACCTCCTGAGTCCATTAGGACTGGAAACTGAGAAAAGGCCTCAGGTTTTGGGGCATTGGAACTGTTTGAAGGAGTAAAGACCCCTCATGTGAGTAAGTATCATGATATCAGGCCCTTTATCTGTTACATGTAGGTGTTACATGTTTCATTCCCGGGATATGACACACACAATTGTCATGTTTCTAATTGCATTTGCACCAATGTGAACATTCACTCTTATCTTTTACTTTTTATGCAGTGACTAAAAGACACATAACTTTCTAATAAACAGTTTGCCATTAACTGATGCAAAATTAAAAGTTGAAAAGTGCACAAAAACAGCTGTGAGGGCTGCAGGCAGTCATTCTAACTACTAGCTGAAGTGAATAAAGATACTTAAGCTAGATAAGCCCTACAGGAGCTAATAAAAATCAATGTGGTTTTATTCAATTTTCATTGCATAAATACTGCTGACATTAGCTCTCTGAAAATTCAGAATTAACCAGCTTTGTGTTTATTCCAGGGGTCTTAACAAACAAGGCTACCAGTGCAGGCGTAAGAAGCTTTATTTTATTACTATCATTATTTATTCCGTTGTGGTTTTTTAAATGGCATTTTTTCCTAATATTGTGACTTATCTGTTCTTTTAGAATGCAATGCTGCCATTCATAAGAAGTGTATTGATAAAGTAATAGCTAAGTGCACAGGATCAGCAATCAATAGCAGAGAAACAATGGTATGTGTCACATTTCGGCATAGGGATTTCATTCTGAGCTTTCTCATGCTGATGTAAATCAGGAGGAACTCCAGTGAAGTCACTAAAGTTACTGGTGTAGAATGGGTGTCATGGATCGGATTTGTGTCCTTTGCTTGCACCTTCCTAATCAGTCACACACAATCTCTTATTTGTGATGCACTCAAATATAATAACTGAATTTGCAATATGTAAATCAAGACTGGATATCTTCCACTGGTCCTTCTTTGAGCAGGCGGTTGGACTCGATGACCTCCTGAGGTCCCTTCCAACCCTAATATTCTATGATTCTATGATTCCAAAAGTGATGTTATACCTCTAAGTTATGGGCATGAGGGAGATATTGTTGGGTGAAGTTCATTGGTCTTTATGATGCAGGAGGTCAGACTCAATTATCATAATGGTCCCTTCTGGCCTTAAAATCGAGGAATTTACCATTTCAAGAGTGTATATATTATCCAAAGTTTGCAGATTGTTAATAGGAGATCTGTATGTTGACACGTTCCCCTTTATAAGATTTTTATCTTGCTTTTTCACACCATTGTTCCAGGGAGCATTCCCCTACCCTGTTCCAAAATGAGCATAAACTGCCATTTCTGCCTTGATGTGAAGACTGCATTTTTCTTAGTTAATTTCATCCCACAGCTCCGATTTACACCATGTCGCATTTCCCTTCATCAGTTCTGATCCCTCCATGGTGTTTACACTCTGCAAACACTTCAGGCTGTTATTCTCAAAGCTGACTAGTGGGTTTAGCCACACAGTTCCCGTTGACAAAGATGGGAGCTTTGTGGCAAAATCCCCTACTTGGCTTTGTAAATCTATAGACAATTTCCTCTGTTTGGTCAATCCCAATAACAAAGATGCAGCACTGGCATGGATGTCACTTTTTTTCCTACCCTGTTTTCTATGTACAATATATTGCTTATTCCCAAGGCCTTTTTTGCCCTGGGCATGGTAAAAACCCTGCCAACTAATAATAAGGCTGTCAAAGACCACTTGATGGGCAGCAGTATAATCCCCCTAAAATAGATAGAATAATATGGATGATGAATACTGCTTTTTTTTAATTCAGCGCCAGTGTAGAGTGAGCAGTATTTTCATTGCTGTCTTTTTTTCTTGCAGTTCCACAAGGAGAGGTTTAAGATAGATATGCCTCACCGGTTTAAGGTCTACAACTATAAGAGCCCGACGTTCTGCGAGCACTGTGGCACGCTTCTTTGGGGCCTGGCGAGGCAAGGGTTAAAGTGTGACGGTGAGTCCCACTGCTCTGCAACTGTAGATGGAATGGGCCTTTGCAAGGCTGCTCTCCTAAGGAGCTGCAGTCTAAGGGTACGGCCAGACTACCCGCCAGATCAGCGCGTAGTGATCGATCTATCGGGGATCAATATATCACATCTTCTCTAGATGCAATCTATCGATCCCCGAACGCTCTCCCGTCGACTCTGGAACTGCACCAGGGCGAGCAGCAGTAGCAGAGTTGATGGGAGAGCCGCGGCCGTCGATCCCGCATTGTGAGGACAGGAGGTAAGTTGAAATAAGATACGTCAACTTCAGCTACACTATTCCCGTAGTTGAAGTTGCGTATCTTACATCGACCCCTCCCCCCAGTGTAGACCAGGCTTAAAGGCCAAATCCTATTTATGTTACACATGCAAATAGCTCCTTAATACTTGGTGGCAAGGGGACATGCTGACGGCAGAACCTGAGGATCCCCCCCACACACACACACAGCAGGATCATTCTGAGGGATGCACAAGGATGCATGATCAGGGCCGGTGCAACCATTTAGGTGACCTAGGCGGTCGCCTAGGGTGCTAGGATTTGGTGGGGCGGCATTTTCTTTGGCAGCGACTGCGGCAGCTGGATCTTTGGCTGCCTCGGTCGCCACTGACATTTAGGCAGAGGGAGCTGGGGCAGGGGAGCGTGGGGAGGGCTGCCTGCAGCAAGTTGGGGGGGGCGGCACTCAGGGGAACTCCCCGCCCCAGCTCACCCCTGCCCCGTCTCCTCCCCGAGCACGCAGTGGCTGCTTCACTTCTCCCGCGACGGCGTGCTCGGGGAGGAGGCGGGGCAGGGCTGAGGTGGGGAGGGGGTGCCTGAGGGTGGGGGGAGCTGCTGCGGGGGCGTGCCTCAGGGTGTGAGGGGGGAGCTTCCACGGGGGGATGCCTCAGGGCAGAGGGTTGGGGGTGGGGAGCTGCCACACAGGGGGCGCCTCAGGGCGGAGGTGGGGAGCTGCCGCAGGGCAGGGGGCGCCTCAGGACGAGGACTTAGGGGAAGGCACAAGGTGGAAGTTTTGCCTAGGGCATGAAACATCCTTGCACTGGCCCTGTGCGTGATCTATAGGGTTGAAGAGTGGATCCACATCTGTCCACAGGCTTAGGGAGGAAAATGCCCACATGCATCTCTCCAGCCTGTGGCTTATTCAGGTCGGGCCAGCACAGTGACTGTGCACCAATAGGATTTAACTGGTGCTTAGGCCTTGAGCTACACAGGGCTTCAGAAGGGTGAATTTCTGGCTCAGGCCAATAGAAGTGCTCTGCCTCATGTCAAACAAATGCTGTTTATAATGCAAACCTCCCCAGGCCCTGATCACCTTATAAACTTCTTCCTTTCAGCATGTGGCATGAACGTCCATCACAAGTGCCAGACAAAAGTGGCAAACCTTTGTGGAGTTAACCAGAAACTAATGGCTGAAGCACTGGCAATGATAGAGAGCACCCAGCAGGTACAACAGCTCGTGGGCTGAAACGGCGTGGTTTAGTGGATAGGGTGCTGGTGTGGCATTCAAGAGACCTGGGTGCTAGTCTACTGACCCGCTCTGTGAGCTGGTGCAAATCATTTCCCCCTCCATTTCCCCCTCCACTCTGTCTTGTCTATTTGAATTGTAAACTCTTCAGGGCAGGGACTGTCTCTGACTCTTTGTGTGAACAACATGCAGCACAATGGGACCCAGATCTTGGTTGGGGACTCTAAGCATGGCTGTAATACATATATAACAACATAGAGACTCAAACTCTTCCACAGTGTGTTGCTTTAAAGAAACAAAGACTCCAAAACCATGACCTTCCTAATGCGTTCTATCGATGACTTCAGTTAGTAGCCAACTCCTTGTCTTTCTATAATTACGCCTGTGCGGATTAAGCAGGTTTAATAAGATACCTGTGCTCATAGGCATTTTCAGCCCCTAACATCGCTCCTTTTTTGCTTGTGACCCAGGCTCGCTGTTTGCGTGACACTGAACAGATCTTCAGAGAAGGACCTGTTGAAATTGGCCTTCCTGTTCCTATGAAAGAAGTAACTCTGCTTCAATCTGTGCCAGCACCTGCAACTGGGAAAAGAGGTACCTCTCCAATTATGTGTGTTCACGGTGCCAATTATTTAAACTGTTAACCACAGACAATGATAATAATGAACTTAGTCCATTCGTAGTACAGACATCCTATGTATTACGTATATAAGCCACTCCCACTCTGTGCTCTGTCCCCCTCTGGTGGTGTCTTTCATCTCCCCATGACCAGGAAGCACTTCCCAAGCCTCAGAGGCTTCCCAGCTAGATTCCATGGAAGGACCATCACTTGTAATGCTGATGTCCCTGGATGGCTTGTTGACAGCAGGGATCAAATCTGGGAAATCCATAAATGAGCCTCTATTACTTGAGCTGAAAGACCCATCTCTCTGAGCCAAGGTCTCGCTGCCACCAGAAGGAGACAGAGTCGCAGCAAGTGGGTGTGGCTTACACTTACAAGAGGTTCCTTCCAAGCCTCATGTGATGTCACGATTCTGACATAGTAGCACGGACATGATTTATGGCTTAGACCTAGTCAGCAACAATTCCAGTGCACGCTCCAAATAATGGAGTTTCCAAAAAATAACTCACTCCAGATGATATGTTCATTAGTCAATACAAAGCAACATCTGTCGCTAGAGTCATGCCTCTACCAAAGCATATCCCTCTCATCCAGACTCTGTCACACCTACCCTCAAACTATTCCCAGCCACTCCATACAGGGGCAACTAATGCCCTTGGTCTCAGTGCAACTCCCTTCCACCTCTCTGTAGACATGTGCCCTAACCCATCCATTCCTGTCCTCCAGTGACATGAACCACAAAGCACCACACACACTGCTGACAAAATCTTCCCCAAATCCTCCTTTAGGTCAGGTATCCCAATACCCACCACTTCCCCCACCCACAACCATATTCATCAGAACCTCAAGAAGAAACGTCGCCCACTGTTTAGTTTGAACTATCTGCTCACCACTGAAAATTCATATCCCGGTTTCATTATTTTCTCTGTGTTGTGGCTTATAGCTAATGAAAGAGCAATGTTCTTGACAGGTAGCAGCTTCATAACAGTTTAAATTGTTATTTATTTATTTATTGTTTTAGTACTGCACGCATGTTGTTATAGTCTTAACTAATTATGCTGATTACAGAAAGGTGAATCTCCTGCAAGTGTTTCATTGTTGTGTTTATCTTATCTGTGTACCCTGCCACACAGCTGGCAAGCTGCACTCTGTTGACATGTGTACTTGTTCCAAGAACTGGCTAAATTAATTGTGTTTCCAGGGCTTGTTTCACTTTATTCTTCTCTCTCCTCTCTTGAATTTTGTTTGTACTTAGCTTTGTGAACATCCCTGCAGGTAATGACCATTGATGCTGTGAGACCTTCTTTGTGAGTGTGGCCTACCTTCATAGCATGGCCAAATCACACATTTAATAAAATCTGCACTCGTGTACAAAAAAATGACCATTTGAGGGGAAATCTTTCAAAGACATAAATGGCAACTAGGTGCTGAAGAGCTTGTCTACACAGGGACACTCAAGGAAGTGAATCCAAATTAATTTTTAAAGTGAATTAGTTAAACCACATTAAATCCCTGCACAGACAGTATTATTCAGAATTAAAGTGACCTTAATTTGATGTGTCTTAATTCGCTTCCAAAGTGTGCTTCAAATTCACACCTTTAGTTAATTTGGATTAATTTTCCTGGATGTCTCCATGTAGCCATGCCATCATTCCTGTAGAAAGTCAATGGAAAATCTCCACCTTACTCATCCCAGAGCTGACCTAAACATCAAAATATGGGTTTTAAGTGGAATCTTTCAGCTCCCACATTTGGAAATTACCTCCCCCTGTGAACCACAATAGCTTTTATTCCTTTCAGTATTAGCAGTGAAGATTTAAAGTTAAAAAGAAACCTGAGCAAATTGGCCCAGATTCCTAGTGGTGTAAATCACAGTAGCTGCATTGAAGTGAACGGTGTGACACTGATTAACACCAGCTGAGGCTCTATTAATCAAATGATTGAGTTGCACGGTAGATTTAAGAACTACAGTATATGCTATGCCTACCAAATTCAAGTATCATTGTGACTGGATAATTGAGATCAGGGTGCATACTTGCTAATCTGCAGTGCTAATGTGCACCTTGACATGAAAGAACTGCATTTGGAAATAGCCAACAGGAGGCCATACAAGGAAGCTCTCCTTATCTTTCCTGCTGTGAAGCAGTGTTCCATGACAGCATGTTCTGTGTTATCGGAGATGAAGTTCAGGTGGGCAGGAAAGGGTACCAGGATAGGGTAAGAGCATAGGCCTGTGGATCTGGGCTGGAGCCCAGTGACCTGGAAAGAGGATTCTGTTCCCCTCCTCAGTTGACCAATGTGGAGAACCCTTGCACATTGTCTTCTAGCCTTTGAGCTGGGAATTTGCCCAAGGGGAGTTAAGCACACAAGTCCCAATGACTTTCGCTGCGCTCCTAACTCACATCAACCTGTCAGAAAATCCCACCTTTGGTCCATAGTGCCTATTATTACCTTGGCATCGAAGAGGTGTAGCACAACATATGAATACAGCTCATAGAATGAGCAGGACAAAAATCACCTCTCCTGCAAGCTTTAAAATACATGTATTAGGAACAAAAGCAAAACTAAACCAAAGCTTAAACCCAATAAAGGCCACAACATTGGGTTCCCAGCTTGGATTCCAGTGGAATGGTGAGAAGAGCACAGTATTTCCTTTCCAACCTTTCTACAATTATCCACGGTTTTGTCACCTTACGATCGCATTGCTCTGCACGAGGGCTGCACATAGAGACCACTGGGAAAATGAAGCTTGTGCAGAATGCTGCAGCCCACTTATGAAAGCAGAGTCGCCAATCAGAAGCATGTTATACCAATGCTCTGGAGACTTTGTTATGACTACCATCTTGGTCAACACCAGAGGACTCTCACACCAGAAGCATGAATCTCTACAGCTTGTAAGAAGTAAACGGAAGAAAACAGTGAGCAATTCTTCTCCATGTCCACTCAGAGTAGGACAAGAAGTAATTGGCTTAGTTTGCAACAACGGAAATTTAGGTTCAATATTAGAAAAAACGTTCTAACATTAAGGGATAGTTAAGTGCTGGAGGAGGTTACCAATGGAGGTTGTGGAATCCCCATCATTGCAGGTTTTTAAGAACATGTTGGACAAACACCTGTCCAGGGTGGTCTAGGACAGCATTTCTCAAATGCAGCCACTGTGGCCGTATGCAGCTACCAGGGGCTTTTCTTTTGGCCACAACCTCCTGGGCTGTGATGGAGGTGGGGCCAGGGGAGCAGCAGCTCCTCCCCTTCCCTGGTGCTCCTGGATGCGTTGGTGTTGGCTGCTGGGGCTTCCAGCCAGGGCTGGGCCCTGCCCTGCTCCGAGATGCCTGGGGCACAACACTGGAGGAGCAGCCCGTGAGTTCCCCACCTTCTCAGGAGTGGTGGGGATCAGGCTTTGGGCTTCAGCCCAGGGGTGGTGTGGAGGTAGGCTCTGGCCACAAGGGTTCAGGCTCCAGCCTGGGCTCCATCTCTGTGGCTTTGGGTTCCATCCCCTAGCCGCAGGGCTTCGGGCTCCAGCCCCCTGCTACCTCCCCCAGCCAACCCTCCCCTCCCCAGCCCCTGCTATTGCCTCCCTCAGCCTCTCCTGCAGGGCTTAATTTATCCCCAGGCTTGCCAGGGCTGAGTAAGTCTGCTGTGAAAAATGATACTTGTATGTTTGTTAATATCACTTTTTGCACAGACTTACTAGCTAGCCATAAATAAATGACAGTGATTTGGATGGGTATATGTGCCAATTCATTTGTTGTTCCTAAAGCTAATTCAGTATTTTAGGAAAAAGTGTGAAAGTGGCCACCAGCAAGAGTTGGTTGCTGCACTCTGAGGTCACCAAATCATTTGTCGTGAGAACGGCTGGTCTAGGTATATTTGGTCCTGCCTCTGCGCAGGGAGCTGGGCTCAGTGACCTCTTGAGGTCTTGTCCAGCCCAACATATCTGTGATTCTCTGACTCTAAAGAGCCAGACTTGCATCATTTGTGAATTGGCCCCAGAGGAGGATGTCTGACATACGCTGATCAGAGGATTACATCTGCAGTTAGTTTCTAGCTGGAGTTTGGGACCAGATTACCTAAGGCACCACAGTGGATATTTATTTTATCTGTCAAGGTGGGTTGAGCAATCCTCTATATGGTATTGCGTGTTTGAGTTTATGGGATAGTGTTCAGTAAGGAATAGATTCCTATAAAGGTTTTTATAAATCTAAATAAATAGAATACCCAGGAAACTCATGGAAGTCCCTCTCCAGGAACTGACAGCAAAGGCAGCCAACCTGATCTGAACTTCTGGGACAGGAGCATGAAGTATAAACAGTGTCTCATCTGTTTCACACAGCAACCTTGGCAATGAACTTGCAAGAGGCCCCAGGGTAAGATGTCATGGCATGGTGTGACAGCCAGCAAGAAGCAAAGTCAAGTAAAAGCTGCACAGCATCTTCGGCTTTGAAAGCAACATTGCAGTTAAAGGGTGTCTTTCTCTTCTCATTTACACCCACGTAACATCAGAAGTCACTCTACTTAAGTCAGTGCAGTTACACCACTGTAAAAACTGATGTAATTAGAAGGAGATTAAGGTACAATGCTTGTGATTTTCAAATCCACCTACTGAATGTGGACACCTGATTGCCATTGATTTTAATAGGAACGGGGTGTCTTTGAAATATGGAAAACTAGGATGTGGATTTTTTGTTTTGTTTCTGGGTGTTTATTTTGCTTTGGCGTTCATTTCAGAGCCACAGGGAATCTCCTGGGAGACTCCGGTGGAAGACGTGACAAGCCCCGAGTCTCTTATAGAATCAGAACCAGGAAAAGACCAGAAGTCTGAGCAATTGAAATTAACAATCGACGATTTTGTCTTACACAAAATGTTGGGAAAGGGAAGCTTTGGCAAGGTAAGTGAGATGGGGCTGACGTGTGCTAAGCAAAACCAGACAGTGCACTGCTGGAGAATATAAACAGCTTTTCAATGCCTACGTGGATGTTGCATTGCCAGGGGCAGAAGGCATGACTCTCTGTTTTCAAACCTCGGAAGAAACCCTGACCCAAATGTCCATAATAATAAATTAGATTTAAACATCGCCAAGGGTACCCAACTGTTGCATTGCATAGAAACCTAATTCTCCCAGGGCTCAATCATACACCCAGCCCCACCTCTGCATAGGAGAGTAAATGTACTCTAATGGCCCTCTTCCTCCCCTGCACCGGCTACCCACATCACAGCCAGGCTTCTACTTCCCCTTCTATGCATGTGGGTGGGGAGAAAGTGGGCAGAGAATGGACTGGGTGGAGTCCTGGCTCTGCTATGAGCCAGCACAGCTGAGCTAGCTCAGAGGAGGAAGTAAGCTGCACCTGAAAAAAGGCTGGAGTAGATTACTTCCCCCTCCAGGGCAAAGAGGAAGCAGGGACCAGATTATGAAGCCCCCTATTCTTGGGGCAGTGCAACTATGCTCTGCCCCTTACTCAGGCTGGATTCAGCTATATCTCTTAGATGTTTGGGGCCAGATCTCCAGCTGATGTAAATCTTTATAGCTCCACTGAGTCAATGGAGCTATACCAGTTTAAATCAGCTGGGGATCTGTGCCTTGGATCTGAAACATGAATCTTCTACCTTCAGTGGATTCGTTCGTCTCCCTTTACGTTGTGTGGCTGATCATTATTAATTCGTGGAAGCATCCTCCATGATAATGTTAACCATGATGAACTCATCTGGCACTAATGCAGTTTTGAGAGGCATTTCGGAAGCAACTCTTCATTGCAATTTAGCATCAACTAATGAGTGTGCATGTATTAGATAACGTGTTGCCCAAAGACATCAGAGATGGAACCTCCCCTGGGTGTATGGCTGATTCTTGCATATTTTATGGACTGATGCAATTGCAGTGGTCACATCTTAAATTGTTAATGAAACATCTGATTTTTTTTTCCATTTTGCTTTCCATCTTGCTTTCCAAGAGTCCAAATCAGACTCTTGCACAGAAAACCGTGTGGGAGTATAAAATACTACAAGCTTCCTCGACAGAATTCTCTCCAAATTCTTCCATTGATTGGAGTGGAGTGTGTCCTCCTTTGGAGAAGATGCAGGGTCTTCAGCCTTCATACCCTGCCGATCTCCAGAGACCAGTATGGGTTTCAATGGTACTGGGCCATCTGTGTAGAAGCCCATTGCCGCTGCATTGACCCTATTGTCTCCTACCCTCTCCTGCGTCCCAGTCAGACAGTTCCACTCTGGTTACTATCTCTTGAGCGCCTCTCTTAAAGAATATTCCATAGCTTGGAGAGGGCACTATGAGAGAGTTGTTGTAGCATCAGCATTAATATTACTGATTATTCCCCATATGGCATGGGAGAGGCGATACACGACACACTGATAAGTTAAACATACAAGTAACCAGAAGAGTAAATAAAACTTGCAAGGGGGTTGCAGATCCCTTGCACTCTTCCATAGCTACAGTTCAGTAAACAGTACTGAGGAAGTCTCATTGATTGTTCTTGAATGTTTAGCTAACCACTGGGCATGTTAATAATAAGACCTAACTCTTATATAGTGCTTTTTATCCATCAATCTCAAAGCAATTTATGAAGGATGTCAGTATCCCCATATCAGAGATGGGGAAATTGAGACACAGAGCGGGAAGTGACTTGCCCAAGATCATCTAGAAAATTTATGACAGAGTTAAGAAGTGAGGCCAGGTCCTCTAGTACTGTGCTCTGTCCACTAAGCCAGGTGGTTGCCTAGTACTATAATTAGCCTGTAGGCCAAGAAATCAGCCTACTTCCAACACTGCTACCGGCTCATTCAGTCATTTTGCCTCTGAGTGCTTCAGTTTCCCCATCAGTGAAAGAGGTATAATAAAGCTTGCCTATTTCTCTGCGACTCAGTTCATTAGTATTTGTTAAACTCAGATGAGATCCTCAGACAAGAAATACTGTAGAAGTGCAACCTCTCTATTCATACCGCACTCTTGTAAATCAGTCAATCAGTGGCGCTACATTGATTTATCCCAGCTGAGGATCTGACCCCAAATGTTCCCTTTATATATTGCTGACAAAATAATACTCCCCTATATGTCTTTTAGAGTACTGTAGTGGTTAGCAGAGTGGCCAGAAAATGGAAACCATTATTTATGAAAATGTGCATAAAACTGGTTTCAGTCATCAAAGTTTTCACATGTCTGAAGTGTTCCATCTACTTACATGACCCGCATCACTGTAGGAACCAAGTAACTCATAGTCATTAGTGGATTTATCCCCACAACACCCCTATGGGGTAGGAAAGCGTTATCCATATTTTACAAATGGAAACTAAGGCATAAGGTAGATTGAGTGACTTTCCCAAAGCCTTATATATTTGGGGCAGAATCGGGACCTGAATTCAGGCTACCTGAGTCCTAGTCGGGCAACTTAGCCACTAGATTGAGGGTAGGCAACCTATGACACACGTGCCAAAGGCAGCACATGAGCTGATTTTCAGTGGCACTCACACTGCCCGGGTCCTGGCCACCAGTCCAGGGGGATCTGGATTTTAATTTAATTTTAAAGAAGCTTCTTAAACATTTTTAAAACCTTATTTACTTTGCATACAACAATAGTTTAGTTATATATTATAGACTTAGAGAAAGAGACCTTCTAAAAATGTTAAAATGTATTACAGACACGCGAAACTTTAAATTAGAGAAGTGGTTCTCAAACTTTTGTACTGGTGACCCCTTTCACACAGCAAGCCTCTGAGTGCAACCCCCCCCATAAATGAAAAACACTTTTCAATATATTTAACACTATTATAAATGCTGGAGGCAGAGCAGGGTTTGGGGTGGAGGCTGATAGCTCGCGACCCCTCCATGTAATACCCTCACAACCCCCTCAGGGGTCCCGATCCCCAGTTTGAGAACCCCTGAATTAGAGTGAATAAATGAAGACTCAGCACACCAATTCTGAAAGTTTGCCGATCCCTGCACTAGATCATCCTTCCACTCTAAGTTGTCTGCTCAACCTTGGTGTTGAGCCAGTTATTCTCAACCCACTTCTTTAAACAGGTCTGAACATGATTTGAGAAAATGCACGTCTTATATGAGTTGGCCTTCCCCTTCCAGGTCTTCCTCGCTGAGTTAAAGAACACGGATCAGTTTTTCGCTGTGAAGGCTCTGAAAAAGGATGTGGTTTTGATGGACGATGACGTCGAATGCACCATGGTGGAAAAGAGAGTCCTCTCTTTAGCTTGGGAGCACCCGTTTCTAACCCATGTGTATTGTACATTCCAAACCAAGGTAAATACCTGCTTTCTAGTTGTGCCGGAACGTGCTGCGGACACTCTGCTTTACTCCTGTTACTGGGCAAAAGCCTGAGCCTGTTTACTCTGAGGAAAGTTCTCTCAAACAAAATAGGGCTAGAGGAAGGAATCTTCAGTCTCAGCATGTGCCTCAGAAACTTAGACCTTATCCCCAGCTTTCGTCCGACGAATGCTGGGTTTAGGGGTGGGTAGGACACTTGGCCAGCTGATCCGTTCCAAGGAACATGCTTGGACATTGGCCCCTATAGATTCATGCTTCTTTCCCCACCTAAGACTGTTAGTGCAGAGAGTCACTGTGGTGCACGGGGGGTTGCAGTATGTACTAAGGGTGAAATTCAGTCCTGTGCAGAGGTACAGCACAAGACATATCACTATTTAAGCTCTCAAAAACAAGGCTTAAGTGGGACTTAAATAGTGCATGAGCCTTGTGCACCCTAATGCAAAAAGTAGCTTCCAGAGTTTTTCTCTCTGTCCCTGACCAGCCTTTCAAGCACCATACCAGGCAAATAAAAAAGAACTAATTTGTTTCCTTCCCTGTATATCAGTGGTCCTCAAACTTGTAAGAGTCACACACACCCCTTACCCCTGTCTGCACCCCCACTTCAGAGCTGGGGCTGGGGCTCCCGGGAGGGGCACATGGACAGGGATAAGGAAGTCGAGGCTGGAGCCACACCTGGGAACCTGGGGACAGGAACGGAGCTGCAGCCAGGGGTTGAGGACTGAGGTTAGAGCCGGGAGCGGAGAAGCAGCTGGGAGGCAGGGCCACAGCAGAGCTGGGGGTCGAGTGGGGCTGGGTAGTGCTCCCTCCCCACCCTCCATGGGAGCTGACCTGGGCCTCACGCCCCCACCCCCCATGTTCCTTTGCACTCCCTAAGGCATTTGGGGGACCACTGCTCTATATAGTAACATTTTAAACTGGCATTACGACAAGTTTAACTGGGGATATCCCAAAGACCACTCTGTTCACTTAGGCAGCTCTGGAAGGTCTGGCTTCATCTCAGGAGGCTTCCATGCTCATTCATATACCCTAATTTAGCAACGCTAGATGTTGCTCAGTGCTAGGTTAACAACAGAGCAGCAAGTGTCATAGGAAATAAATAGTACCTCTGCTGCTTCCCAAACAACACGTGTTTAGGGACAGTGGATGAAATTTACTGTGGAAAAGTTTGTGAACTCCTGTGTCAGTAGATCATGAAATTTTGAATCCTGACATCTATTTTAATCCTTTCAGGACGATGAGCAAAGGGATACCCATAACATACAGGAAGTAAATTGTGTACAGTTTCAGCTGATGGTGGGGGAAAGATAAGTGCCCTGAAATTAAGGAAAGAAAACTGAGACTAGATAATAGGAAAAGTATTCTTGACAATAATAACAACTGGGAAGTGGAAAATACTCCCAGTGGAGGTGGTTGATATTCAAGGGTATGTTGGGTGAGACACCAGTGGGAATGATATATAGCAATGTATATGTTGCTAGAATAGAGCATTGGTTTATATAGTCCAAGATCCTGTCACCAACAGTGGCCAACACCAGCTGCTTCAGAGGAAGTGCAAGAAACCCTACAGTAGGCAGTTATGGGGTAACCTGCCTCCAGGACAAGCTTCTCCTAAGCTCCTGGAGTCAACGGTTGGCTTACACCCTGAATAACAAGGATCTGTATAGTGAATAGTTCTGAAAAATGCAACGAGGTCAAATGAGTGATCACTTCAAGCCCCCCCTCTCTACTGCATGAATCTATATTGCCCTCTTAATGTACATTAAGTATCTTCTTCGGTCTTACTCAAGTCAACTTTTCAACATTTTAAAGCAGTTTGGCCTCTTCATTTCATACTATAGCTGTAGGAGTTGGCGCATGTCTTTTTAATCCAAATCGCCTGTAGACTGATTGATTTCTGACTTATGTTTTTCTCCTCTGACCTTTCCGAGTCAAGCAGTGATCATTCAACTCATGAAAGTCATTCTGAATGAGAGAGCTGTAACAAGCCGCAGACATTCTCTCCCCACTCGATGGAGGCATGTTTTAATCATAATATCCTCAGAGTAAGCATTTCATAGCAGATGCACTGGTGTGTAGAAGCCATGCCTAAGAGTTATTACTGGAATCTCTTTTTGAAGGCTTCACTGGAATGGCTTTTGATAAGTGGCATCAAACAGAAAAGCGTGCGTCAGAAACCTTTCTGAAATATTGATTTGTTGGCAATGTGAAGTTTCTGAGTTCCTTTATGTACTGAATGCATCTACAAAGAATAGTAGAAACAGGAACATAGGCATCTCCATACTGAGACAGACCAGTAGTCCTTTCAGTCCAGCGTTCTTCATCAGCATCAATATCTGCCACATGTCTTCAAAGGAATAAAATATCTCTCTAATGTACCTAGTTTGGACAGTATGATCCATTACGGGGGGATGGGTTCTGCTTGATCCCAGTCAGTGATGTTCAATGTATGCTATGAAGCATGAGAATTGATAGTCCTTTGGCCTGAATTTCAAAGATGCTGAACACCTACGGCTCTCACTGACTTTCATGGAAGATGCAGCACTCATGAAAATCAGGCAACTTGTTATTTTTAGCCTCCTTAGAATAAATGAAGATGCACTTTTTTTCAAATGTTTTTTATTTACTTATTTTTTTGCCGCAGTGATCTCAGCAGTGAGTTCAACAGGCTAATTATATACTGTGTTAAAAACCTTTTATTTTATGTGATTTAAAGGGACACTGTAAAAACTGTTTTATAATTCCTGTGCTACTAATCCTGAAATTATTGACACCGATACAGTGTTAATCTCTGAATTAACTCTTCACTCTTTATGCTGCTTTTTTTCATTTATTGATTGATTTTTGCATTTCACTCAGCTTGAATCATAAAAATAGACTTTCTATTTTTGAAAGTCAGTTTCATTTTTATTTACAGCTTGTTTCACTTCATACCCCAGATTCTAATTTACATTAAGGCCCCTCTCACAGTAAAATAGAAACCATATTTATTGTAGTTTAAAAACAAATGTTACTGAAACATTTCTGTGCTGTTAGCCTTATCTTTTGTAACAGCTCATTTGTACAACGCTTAAAGGCTGGGCCAAATTTGACATAACATGTCACATTAACATATGGGATTTTAACATGTTCAGACTCCTGTTCACTGACAGACTAGTATAAAAGGCTTTAGGGTAAAGGAGAATCAGACCCTGTAACTTCCTTTAAAAAAAAAATCTGAGGAGCCAATTCTGTGGTGAGCTGAGAGTTTTCAAAAAGCTTCAGTGGGTGTGGAGCGCACTCAGGATGTCACGGTGAACACTCAGTACCATGCAGCATTAGGCCATTAATAGATACAAGCACTCCCGTCATCCTTTTATCAACATATCAAACCTACATCTTGATTAGAGCTGGTCAGGAATTCCCTATCAAAATGACATTGAAGGTAGAGAATGTTGTTTCTGGAAAATTGAATTTTCCATGGGAACATTTCAATTTTGCTGATTTATTTATTTTTCATTTTCCATCAATCTGAATCAGAATATTTCAGTTTGTTGAACATTTTGAGTCCGTTCAACATTAAACTTCATTTCTGTATTGTGCTGCATTGCCTAATGGCAGCTGTACTTCGGAGCCCCATGCTCTCCTATGGGCAACATGGACTCTGACCAAGCTGTGTGGTGCATCAAAGGACACACGTGATCAGGGTCAGCGTAAGGATGTTTCGCGTCCTAGGCAAAACTTCAACCTTGCGCTTTTCCCCGTTCCTGAGCCCCCGCCCTGAGGCCCCCCCCACGGCAGCTCCCGCCCTCTGCCCTGAGGCGCCACCCCTGCAGCAGCTCCCCATCCCCCACACTCTGCCCTGAGGCACCCCCTCGCCCCAGCTCACCCATGCTCCGCGCACGAGCACCCCAAGCATGCCGTCGCTGCTTCACTTCTCCTGCCTCCCAGGCTTGCGGTGCCTAAGCTGATTGGTGCCACAAGCCTGGGAGGTGGAGAAGTGAAGCAGCCATGGCGTGCTCAGGGAGGAGGTGGGGCATGGGTGAGCTGGGGTGGGGAGTTCCCCTGTGTGCAGCCCCCCCCCCACCACTTATTTGCTGCAGGCGGCCCTCCTCGCGCTCCCCTGCCCCAGCTCCCTCCGCCTAAATGCCGGCAGCGACCGGGACGGCCAAAGATCCGGCCACCACAGTCACTGCCGAAGAAAATGCCACCCCGCAAATCCTAGCACCATGCTCGCCTAAATAGTTGCACTGGCCCTGCCCGTGATTGCAGGTGTATTATGGGAAATGTAGTCCAGATGCATCAGATGAAGTGGGTTATAGCCCATGAAAGCCTATGCCCAAATACATTTTTTAGTCTCTAAGGTGCCACAAGGACTCCTCTTTGTTTTTGCTGATACAGACTAACACGGCTACCCCTCTGAAACCTGTAGTCCAGTCAGGAACGCTGGCCCAAATGGGACCTTCAGGCTCCCAATCTAAAATTCCCATGGGGCAATGTGGCATCATAAGGAAATGGAGTTTAATTTTGAACTTATTCTAAATGAAACATTTTAGGTCAGTTCAACAAACCAAAATAAAACATTTCAGTATGGGCACATTGACAAATTTCATTGTGATCGACAATGATGAAATGCTTATCCATTTCTGAATCAAAATTTTTCAGAATATTTTGATCCATGAAAAATTTCAATAATCCTACTTTTCATCCTGATTCAGGACAAAAAAAATATTGAATTATTAGATTTTTTCTTTGAGTTGGAAATTCCTGGCTAGGTTTTCTCTGCCTGTCACTGTGCTGCTATCTTAGCATCATGCAAATTTAAGCCAGTGCAGTTCAAAAGACTAGCTTTCAAAAAAGTTGTAAAAACACAATTGTACCCCACATTCAAGTTCACAATGGATTGTTGTCACATCAAAAATATAAAGTCTGAACTGAAAAGACATTACAGTACAAAGATGATGTCAGTAGATGATGGGGGCTGAGTTTTGCCCTCTGTACAACAGGTAGGCAAGGAAAAGGGGAGAGCAGGTGTCAGTGATTATTAAAATGACAAAGAGCCATAGTCTCAGTTGGAGTAAATCTGCATAGCTCCATTGACTATCCATTGCTCTACTGACAATCAGCTCCATTTATACCAGATAAACATTTGGTCTATAGTTTGTGTTTTTTAAGAAGAGCTGGTCAGATTTTTTTTTCCATTGCAGAAAATGTTGACTTTTTATCAGACATTTAAAACCAAAGTATTTTGGCCAAAAAAATTTCAGTTTTCAGCTGAAAATTAGAGCATTTTTAGATTTTCAGACAAAAGATGGAAATTTTTCGAGCAAACGGCAATTTTTGCTTAATCAAAAACCCAATTTTCCATCCGAAAAGAATTTTTGAAAATTTTCAACCAGCCCTGAAACCAGCAATAGGGGCAGTTCTATCCCCTTGTAGGAGGGGTAGGTTAGCTACTCCACTTAAGCACCGCAGAAAACTCTTGTTTTGAAGTCCTAAGTGAGATTTAAGTGGTGGAATTAGCCTTTTGCTGAATTATGCCAGGAGGCCTTTAATATGTTGAGATACCATAATCTACACCTGCATCTTTGCATACATATTCAGATGTGTTTGCTGCTTTAAACCAAGCAGATGAACTTGCAAAGCAGAGCATCCTGAATCAGGTTATTTAACATGCAGTAAAATATGCTGCAAGTGCCAGAATCAGAATAAAAAGCTAATTGTGTGAGATGAGGACTGAATTGAATTGGCTGGCAGCTGTAGGAAATGCTGCCATCTCTAGTGAATAGGCTGATATTACACAAGGGAAAACATTCTTTAGCACTGAAGAACAAAATTAAACCCTCAGTCATTTTGTCTTTAGCAGCTAGGCTTCGATTGTCCTCAAAACCTTCCATTGCAAGTAGTATCTTCTGTACTTCCTATAACCACAAATTGACAGAGGTAGGATCCTGCACAAGCCATTCATCACCTAAGTAGTTCCACTGAAGTCAATGCATCTAAGGATGGACAGGGTCAGACCCAAGGCAGGACTATACATACTGATATAGGTGGGCTTGGAGGGCCAGATCCTTCGCTGGTGTAAATCAACCTATTTCCATGGACCTCAGTGGAGTTATATGAATTTACACTATCTGGAAATTTGGCCCAAGAATGGCACACATTTGCTAGGATAAAGGAAACCAACAGCAGGTGTACGTATCATGCATGCCTACCACATGAATGGATCAAATATTTGTGACCGTTAAAGCCATGGGAAGATATTTCTTCCTCTTCAGTAACTAGTCTGACTTATATTTGTATGTATGCAATGCTTAAAAAATAAACATACCCCAGGGAAAGTGCTGTGGAGTGTTTCCAGTTGGTCATAGGATTAGTTAGACCATACCTTCACAAGATTCATTTAAATGCTGCCCTGTTTCATACTTCCTGTTTATAAAGGCAAAATCACTACTGCCAGCAACTGTTCATTTTCACAGTCATTGCATGTAAAGCAGGAGCATGCTGATTTAACTCCATGCATGCCACACCCTGAGAACGTAGACAATGAGGCAAGTGATACAACATGCTTTGGTAGAATGTACATTCTGTTTCTCAAAGCACTAAGGGTTTGATCATGTAATGCATCTCCCACTGAAATCAGTCAACCCCCTTACCAGAGTGCTCAGCACCCAGGAAGGGTGACATCATTTTCAGATGGTTTCCCATTGCACACTGTCTTATGTGGGTTTGTTTTTTTCAATTACCAGTTCCTCAAGGCAGAGCATGTCTTTAATGTTGTGTATTGCACAGCATGGAGCAACACAATTCCCTGTGCCATGATAATAACACATAGCACACTCAGTAGGCACCATTAAAAATGGGTGCTTATTACAGCATTGTGGTATTTATAGTCATCTCTGTACTTAGAATGGGAAAGGCCATTGTAAGATTGACTCTAACAGGTGAGGAATGTCTAGCTGTATATAGCGTTTTTCTTGTTCACGGGACACTGCAAACATCGGGCTATACTCTGACCCAGAATACATGCCCAAGAATGGGAGGAGGAATCTCCCTTACGATCCTATCCAGGTCCAGGAACATGGGAGTAAGCAGGGCTGTTTGCCAGATGACTCCCGCCCTGGAGCATGGCAACAGGGAGAGGAGGGGAACTGACTGGCCAGAGAAGCTGAGCTGGCAGGATTGGAAGAATAATTTACTGCTGGTACAAGCCACCAGCAAATCACTACCCTTCAGGATCAAGAAAGAAGCGAGGGAGAAATTGTGACTCCCAGGGTATCTCTGAGGCACAGTGCTTCCTGGCATGATGCAGTTTATGCACCAACACTCGTTTAAGACTTTGCCTAAATTCATAATCTAAGTTATTGTTTTATTAATGTTTACAACAGGATTTTGGGTCAGTAATTAATATCCAAGTTCTGCATATGCACAGGCTACAGTCCTGCTCACCTCCTGAAAGGTACTCGGCACCCTAAATTCTTGAGGACCACAGTGGGAGCTGATGTCACTGGCTGTCCCTCAGAGCCTGGTATAATCAGACATTGAGGTCAAAGGATTTTTCTAAGACTCCAGAGGAAGTCTGTGTCAGAGGCAGGGCAAGGGCAAGAACCCAGCCTAGCATAGGACTCCGTGGCGTTCTGACACCACTAGACCAGGGCATACACTCAGATTTGTGCAGGCTCGAGTGACAGGGCTGTCCCTAATATAATTGCACTATCAAAACCATATGCAATGGCTATACGCAAAGAACTGAAATTGAAGCTTAGGAATCCAGTCCTGCTATTGATTCCCTGCAGACAGACCCTTGCATCCATGCAGGACCCCATTTATATAATGGGACACCGTACTAGCCTCAGGGTCTTCCAATTGCAGTATTAGGACACTTGTCTGTATCCAGTTTGGAAGCAGGAACTGTGGCTTTCTAAAGCTTCTGTGAACTGTTGGCACATTTTGGGCATACTACAAGACTTATTATTCGCTTAAACCTTCGCAATAATTGTTTATGTACTGCCCCATCAACAGAACTATTCACTTGCTTAAAATTAAGCATGTGCTTAAGTGCTCTGCTGGACCAGGGCCAGTGTGCTCAGTATATTACAGGATCAAGCTCTTTATTGGACCATTCCCATACATAAAGTTGCTCACATGGGCAGGTGTCTCTCTGACTGGGGCCCGTGGCAGGCAGTGTGGCCTAGTGATCAATGGACTGGACTGAGACTCAAAAGCCTTGGGCTCTATTCGCAGCTCTGTCACTCTGCTGGCTGGCCTTGGGCAAGTCACTTCACTGCTCCTTGCCTCAGTTTCCCCATATCTGAAAGGGGGATAATGAAACTGATCTCCTTTGCAATGCACTTTGAAATCTGCTGATGAAAAATGCTATGTGTGAGTTTGGGATTGTTTATTATTATGTTTTTTAACAGTGATTATACAAATCTGGGCAGTGGGAGCTAGGTAGGAGGTCAACAGAAAAAAAGTGGAAAGGAAATACTAGTGAAATAGGTTGCTTGCTTCAGAAATCCAACTTCATATTATACCCTTCTTTCCTTCCCCTTTCTCCTTCCACTTCTTCTTCATGGTTTTTTCCTTTTAGTACCTAATTCTAGTCTTTTATTGTTTTTCTAGGAAAACCTCTTTTTTGTAATGGAATATCTAAATGGAGGAGACCTAATGTTTCATATACAAAGCTGTCACAAGTTTGACACCGCCAGAGCAACGTAAGATGGTTTAATTGCCTTTTACTTTGTAGGTCCCATACTTAGTGTAATAGGGAGGCAGTGTGACCTAATGGATAAAGCTCAGGGAGACTTGGGTTTTGTTTTTGGCTCTGCCAATGGCCTGCTGTGTTAGCTTTGGCAAGCCAGTTCTCTTCTCTGTGCCTCTGTTTCCTTATCTGTAAAAGAGGAGTAATGATACTGAACCTCCTTTGTAAAGCTTCTGGACCTACAGGTGAAAATTACTATATTAGGGCTTGGTATGATTATTGTCATCTGGCCTCAGCCATTGACTTTGGGTGTGTCATTTCCTCTCCCTGTGCCTCTGTTTCCCCTCCCACCATTTCTCTGTCTTGTCTGTGTAACTTGTAAATTCTTCAGGGCAGAGACTTTCTCTTATACTGTGTATGTACAGCGCCTAGCACCTTGCAGCCCCAATCTCAGTTGAGGGGTCTAGGTACAACCATAACAAAAGCACAAAGTGTACGTTCCATTTCAAGATCTTCCAGTCAAGCATAGCCTTTCATTCAGCTGATTTTTCCAGTCATGGATCAGCGGGCCCAGTCTGGCTGCTGAAGTAGGTACCTGGGCCTTTTCATACAAAGTGTGAATCATTCACTAAAGAACTAAGATGGTGGGGTTACATTGATCCACATCTCCAGGTAATCTACAGAGAAGAAGACTGTAAGGCAATAGCAGAGCTTTTGACAACACACCAGTGCCCTGATTCTGTCCCTTGGTTTGGCCCTTCTGTTTGGCTCCAGCCACAAAAGGACACAGAACAGCTGCTGGGGATTTACCCAGAAAGGAGGGGTTCCCTTGACTCCACAGGGGTGGCATAAGCAGCCCCAAGCCACCTTCCTTCCCTGTTCCTGGCAAGACACATCTTGGGGCAGGACAAGACTTGGGAGAGGATAGTGCCGTTGCTGGAACTCTCTGGGCCGTGCAGGAGCCCATAGGTGGCTGTTGAAAATTAGAGCAGCCCCTGGGCTGCCCTAAATTGCACTGGGAGCTGGGTAGGCCCCGGTTAGGCCACAATTTTGAGAGCACAAAGGTGGCTTAAAACTCCCCTGCCCCTCCCCCACCCCCTCCCCCAGATTGTGCTGCACCTTGAATTTCAGATATGGGACCTGGTTCTGATCTCACTGCCACTGATGGAAATCAGGAGTAAAACCCCTGAAGTTAGTGGAGTTACTGCAGTGTAAAACTGGAGTAAATGTAAGGCTAATCAGGCCTCTGATGCTCAGTGTCAAATGTCTGGGGACATCTTCTGACCTTGTAAGTGTGTGGGCAGCTCACACTGAGCCGTGTTCAGCCCTGATGTAAACGAACAAACTCCGACACAGGGGAAATAAAGCAGCCAGGATTTCCCACTTTGATTGCTGAAAGTGTTTGCAGGCAGGAGAAGACTCTCTCCATACTCTTAGGGTGTGTCTACACTACAGTTGAGGGTGTAATTTCCAGCTCAGGTAGACATACATGCCCTAGCCTAAAAACAGGATGGCGATGGGGATGAGTGGGGCTGTACTCTGGGCAACTAGACTCTCCCACCTCCCGAACTGCTGCAGCTACTCTGCTGCTTTTAGGTTCTTGCTCAATCAAATTTAGCATCTGTCCATCTACCTGAGCTGGGAGTTACACTTCTAGTTCCAGTGTAGATGTACCCTTAGAAAAAGCCATTGAGCAAAAGGACTACAAATGAATCCCATAATCTTCAGCCATTCCCAGAAGTTGAAGCTCTTTGGCTTTAGGATGACTGTGTAAGCCACATGCCCCGTTATGCAGAGCTCCTGCGACCACCTACTTTGGACAAAAATAGTGTATTATGAAAGAAATGGGAGTCTCCTGTTTTCAGCACCGAGCAGCAAAAAAGTGGAATGGGGACATGAATCCTGTCAAATCGAATGGCAAAAAGGTAAATGTATATAAAAAATAAATATGCCAAGGGAGAATTAAAAATGTATTTAGGCACGATTGAAATGGAGGAACTGAAATAGATAAAAGTATTTTCTAAGTCCTTATGCCAGCAAACGATATTGTAAAAGTCAATATTGAAACACCTTAGAAATTAATTTCTATTTAAATAGCAGAGCCTAATTTAAATAAAAGAGTTTGATTTGTTGGGTTTTCTTTGAAAAAAACCCTGAATGTTGAGGATTGTGCCCCCAGCCTAGGATATTCAAGGTCTGATGAGAGTATGCAGTCGAATCCAGTGGAAATATGGCCCTAGGGTTACATTCACCTCTGGGCAGAGGGGTCCTATTTTGAGGGCTGAAGTGAAACTTAAGTGGCATATTGGTCCTACACTGGGCCTGTGTGTTGGGGTGAAGTTTCACCCCAATGCAGAAATGTGCTGTGAACAAGGGTCTCTAAAGAACCTTGGTAAAAAATGACTCTACAAAGGACACAAGCAGCCAGATCTGCAGCTGGTGTAAACTGACATGGGGTAAAATTTCCAAAAGCACTTAAGTGGTTTAGGAGCCTAAGTCCCATTTTCAAAAGTGATTTAGGCAGATTTTCAAAGCTGCCTAAAGATGCACACTAGGCACCTAAGAGGATTTTAAAAAGTGCTTAAGCAGGTAAGGGGACAATTCTCATTGATTTCCCAAGTGATTTAAATGGCAATTAGAACCAAACCCTTTAGAATATCCCACTCGGAAGCTATCAGCATCTTTAGGTGCCTAAATAATCTGTCCCTCAGAAGCCAAAATCAAAAGTCAGTGGAACTTGGGCTCTTAAGTGCCTAAGTCATGTTTGAAAAAGGGAGTTGGGGTCCTAAAATCACTCGGCTGCTTTTGAAGACATTGTTTGTAGTCCTTTGACTGCAGTGGAATGATGCCAATTTACACCAGCTGCGAATCTGGCCCCAAATGGAGAATTATTGTGGGAAGACATCAGTTCTGATTCACGGTCTGTTTTTTTCCAGGTTCTATGCTGCTGAAATCATTTGTGGTCTGCAATTTCTTCATTCTAAGGGAATAATATACAGGTAGTTTTACACTTTGGAATCTAATATACGGCACAGTTAGGTGTTTTCTTCAACATATTGATTTTACCTGTTAGTTTGTACTTTGTTCTTCTTACTAATATTGAATTTACAACATGCTTTGTTTTTCATCCCATTCGCCTATTTTATTTTGGGAGAGAGAGCTTGGAAAAGAGTCAATCTTATGCACCCCTTTGGAGATCCCATCCTACATCCATTGAGGTCAATGTGCATTGTGTATTCCAAAGCCAGTCTGAGATGTTAGTGACATTTATAAAGTGCCTTGCACTGAAAGATCCTGAAGACATGATTGCAAAACATGGGCCCAGCCCCTCCAGCACATGTCCATTCAGAACTCCCTCTGACTTTGTTAGGAGTTTCGAGTGCACCAGGAGTGCATGCTTAGACCTTATATATGGAAGGGTCACTTTGCCCTGCCACTGCAATGTAACCACTTCTAGATTGGAAGACAGCAGCTTATATTAAAAGGGGAAAAAAATACAATACTACTGAACTATTCCAATAGAACTGCAAAGGGATTTTAAATAAACAAAATGTTCTTACCCACTAGGAATTTATCCAGGTCACCAAAGTTAAGAATGATCCTAGTTGATGGGAAGATGACATGGGATTCTTAATGACCCGAAGTAGCTCAAAAGATAGCACCTCCACTAAAGCAAGACTCCCTAACCCCATTGGTTCAGTAGTGAATCAGATGGAAGTACCCCCTAATTAATCATCAATGCCACACCTTCTAAATTAAAGGGAATAGTCTCCCCTTAATTTGCATCCATAACTCCAAGTGTAGCTAAATGGAATTACATCCTTGCAGAGAAAAAATACCATTCAGCCTTCTTTTTACTGTGTCAATAGAGTTTGCACATCCTTGATGTATAATATGGACAGTGTTGCACATTGGAAAGTTTTTCAGAAGGATACTACGATGCTAAATATGCACTGAGCTCAGTTTTATTTAATGTAGGGATGTGTTGGAGCAAAATGAGGGTTGCCCCTCTATGCTGAAAACTCATTCAGAAGAAATGAGGAAATGAATAGAAATGTTCAGGAATTTTCCCTCAAAATTCAATTTAAAAAAAAAATTTGATCACCCTATAAGCTGGTTGAAAAACCAGCAAAAATCAGATGGAAGATATTCCGGAGAGCAACATTTAGAATTTCTGCACAAAAATTATATTGAAAATTTGAAATTTTTCTAACTTTTAATTAGCTCTTGATATTGGGAATTGGCTTCTGGAAAGGGGACGTTCAGCTGCCTGCCGTTAGCTAATGTAGAGACCTTGAAGCCCTAACACTTTAGCTGATGACGTTACATTTTCTGTATAAGTGTTGCCTCCACAATGGTACTAACATGATAGTTTAAGCCCTGGTCTACACTGGGGAGGGATCGATCTAAGTTACGCAACTTCAGCTATGTGAATAACGTAGCTGAAGTCGACATACTTAGATTGACTCACCTTGGTATCTTCACTGCGGTGAGTCAACTGCTGCCATTCCCCGGTCAACTCTGCCTGTGCCTCTCGTGGCACTGGAGTACAGGAGTCAATGGGAGAGCGCTTGGGAGTCAATTTATCGTGTCTAGACTAGACGCGATAAATCAACCCCCGCTGGATCACTCGCTGCCCGCCAATCCGGTGAGTAGTGTGGAAATACCCTTAGATGTCACTAGAGGAAGCACTATCAACAATATTTCAGCATGTAAACAGCACAGCTTGCTGTGATTAGAGCTGACTGGAGACTTTTCAACAAAACTTTTTGTTGTTGTTGGAAAATGCCAATTTGTTAAGACCGAAATGTTGACAAAACATTAATCAGGCAGGTTTCTGAGGTCCAAGATGAAATTGCTGGTCAAAATGAGAGAATGAGCAATAGCCAGGACACCCAACTGGGATGTGGGAGACCTAGTTTGAAACCTCTGCTCCTCCTGACAGGGACTAATGACTCATAGACTCATAGACTCACAGGTCAGAAGGGAGCAATATGATCATCTAGTCTGACCTCCTGCACAAGGCAGGCTGCAGAACCCCACCCATCCACTTTTATAACAATCCCTAACCCAGGACCGAGTTATTGAAATCCTCAAATTGGTTTGAAGACCTCAAGCTGCAGAGAATCCACCAGCAAGAGACCCATGCCCCACGCTGCAGGGGAAGGCGAAAAACCTCCAGGGCCCCTGCCAATCCACCCTGAAGGAAAATTCCTTCCCGACCCCAAATATGGCGATCAGCTAAATCCTGAGCATGTGGGCAAGACTCACCAGCCAGCACCCAAGAAGGAATTCTCTGCAGTAACTCAGTTCCCATCCCATCCAACATCTCCCCGCAGACCATTGAGCAGACCTATCTGGTGGTAATCCAAGATTAATTGCCCAAATTAACGATCCTATCATAACATCCCCTCCATATACTTGATAAGCTTTGTCTTAAAGCCAGAAAAGTCTTTTACCCCCACTACTTCCCTCGGAAGGCTGTTCCAGAACTTCACTCCCCTAATGGTTAGAAACCTTCGTCTAATTTCAAATCTAAACTTCCTAATATCCAGTTTATACCCATTCGTCCTTGTGCCTACATTAGTACTAAACATAAATAATTCCTCTCCCTCCCTAACGTTAACCCCCCTGATATATTTATATAAAGCAAGCATATCCCCTCGCAGCCTTCTTTTGGCCAGGCTAAACAAGCCAAGCTCTTTGAGTCTCCTTTCATAAGGCAGGTTTTCCATTCCTCGGATCATCCTAGTAGCCCGTCTCTGAACCTGTTCCAGTTTGAATTCATCCTTCTTGAACATGGGACACCAGAACTGCACACAGTATTCCAGAAGGGGTCTCACCAGCGCCTTATATAACGGTACTAACACCTCCTTATCCTTGCTGGAAATACCTCGCCTGATACATCCTAAAATCGCATTTGCTTTTTTAACAGCCGTATCACATTGGCGACTCATAGTCATCCTGCTATCAACCAATACCCCAAGGTCCTTCTCCTCCTCTGTCGCTTCCAACTGATGCGCCCCCAACGTATATCTAAAATTCTTATTATTAATCCCTAAGTGCATGACCTTGAACTTTTCACTGTTGTATTTCATCCTATTTCTATTACTCCAGTTTACAAGGTGGTCCAGATCTTCCTGAATAGTATCCCTGTCGTTCTCCGTGTTAGCAATACCCCCCAGCTTCGTGTCATCCGCAAACTTTATTAGCACATTCCCGCTCTTTGTGCCAAGGTCAGTAATAAAAAGGTTAAATAAGATCGGTCCCAAAACCGATCCTTGAGGGACTCCACTAGTGACCTCCTTCCAGCCTGACAGTTCACCCTTCAATACGACCCGCTGGAGTCTCCCCTTTAACCAGTTCCTTATCCACCTTACAACTTTCATATTCATCCCCATCTTTTCCAATTTAGCTAACAGTTCCCCATGCGGAACTGTGTCAAACGCCTTATTGAAATCTAGGTAAATTATATCTACCGCATTTCCTTTATCTAAGTAATCTGTCACCTTCTCAAAGAAGGAGATCAGATTGGTTTGACACGATCTACCTTTAGTAAATCCGTGTTGCAATTCGTCCCAATTACCATTGACCTCTATGTCCTTAACTACTTTCTCCCTTAAAATTTTTTCCAAGACCTTACATACTACAGACGTCAAGCTAACAGGCCTATAATTACCCGGATCACTTTTATTCCCTTTCTTAAAAATAGGAACTACGTTAGCAATCCTCCAGTCATACGGCACAACCCCCGAGTTTATCGATTGCTTAAAAATTCTCGCTAACGGGCTAGCAATTTCACGCGCCAGTTCCTTTAATATCCTCAGATGGAGATTGTCCGGGCCCTCCGATTTCGTCCCATTAAGCTGTTCAAGTACGGCCTCTACCTCAGTTGCGGTAATATCCACTTCCATATCCACATTCCTGTTTATCATCCCTCCATCATCGCTAGACTCCTCACTAGTCTTATTAAAAACTGAGGCAAAGTACTTATTTAGATATTGGGCCATGCCTAGGTTATCCTTAACCTCCATTCCATCCTCAGTGTATAGCGGCCCCACTTCTTCTTTCTTTGTTTTATTCTTATTTATGTGGCTGTAGAACCTTTTACTATTGGTTTTGATTCCCTTTGCAAGGTCCAGTTCAATGCGGCTTTTAGCCTTCCTCACTTTATCCCTACATGTTCTGACCTCACCCAGGTAGCTTCCCTTACTAATCCTGCCTTTCTTCCATTCCCTGTAAGCTTTCTGCTTTTTTCTAATCCCCTCTCTGAGTTGCTTGCTCATCCAGCTTGGCCTACAACTCCTGCCCATGGTTTTTTTCCCCTTTCTTGGGATGCAGGCTTCCAACAGTCTCCGCAGGTGCGACTTAAAGTAATTCCAGGCCTCCTCTGCATTTAAATCCACAAGTTCCTCCATCCAATCCACTTCCCTAACTAATTTCCTTAACTCTTTAAAATTAGCCCTTGAGAAGTCGAAAACCCTAATCCCAGATCTACAACTGTTTATCCTTCCATCTAGTTTGAATTGAATCAGCTCATGATCACTCGAACCAAGGTTGTTCCCTACCACCATTTCTTCTACGAGGTCCTCACTGCTCACCAACACCAAATCTAAAATGGCATCCCCTCTCGTAGGTACTTCAACTACTTGATGAAGAAATCCATCCGCTATCACATCCAGAAAAATCTGACCCCTAATATTCTTGCAAGCACTCGTCCTCCAGTCTATATCCGGGAAGTTGAAGTCCCCCATAATCACACATTTCCCCTTTGTGTTTACTTCATTAAAGACATTAAAGAGGTCTCTATCCATATCCAAATCAGATCCCGGCGGTCTATAGCACACCCCAAGCACTATCTCAGGGGAAGCTCTAGTTGCTTTTTTACCCAGTGTGATTTTTGCCCAGACAGACTCTGTCTTATCCATTCCATCGCTTCTTATTTCACTACAGTTAATCTCATCAATGATGTACAAGGCTACTCCACCACCTTTGCCTTTCTTCCTGTCTTTTCTAAACAGCACATAGCCTTCAATACCCGTGCTCCAGTCATGAGTACTATTCCACCAGGTTTCAGTTATCCCTATAATATCCGGTTTGACTTCCTGCACCAGTAGCTCCAGTTCCTCCATCTTGTTACCTAGGCTCCTCACATTAGTGTACAGACATTTTAATTTTTGGCATTTGGCGTCAGTGACATTCTTTCCCCCGTTGTGCACAGACCTTCTACCACCAGCATCACCCGTTACTCTGGTTTCTACTCCACAATTCCTCCTTGTATCAATTCTTTGGTCCGCAAGGGTATCCCCTCTCACTTTGTTTACTTCCCTCTCCAGGTTATATTCCTGCGTGGAGATCTCCCGAACATCTCCCAACCATCTCCCCCAACTTCCTAGTTTAAAGCTCTCTTGATGAGGTCGGCGAGCCTCCATCCTAGAATTCTATTTCCCTCCTTGCTTAGATGAAGTCCATCCTGAGCGAACAGTTGTCTATCCGTAAATGCTTCCCAATGACCGTACATCCCAAAGCCCTCCTTATAGCACCAATGCCTGAGCCATCTGTTGATCGCCATAATCTTGTCACTCCTTCGTCGCCCTGCTCTGACTTGAACTTGGGTCTGTTACAACCCTAGTGAGTGCTTTTATCACCAAGGTATTCGCTAGCTAATTGGCAGTCAACTGAGATCTTTCTGTTTCATTTTATTTTCACACAAAAATAACATCATGGGCTTGTTCCACACTGGAACCTCACTGCCAGACATCATGGGCTTGTTCCACACTGGAACCTCAAAATGTTTTGCAAAATGGAATTCTTGTTTTCCATCAGTTCTACTCAGGAGATATGTACGAATGTTGAGGGTGTTGTTGGGTGTTTTCTGAATTATTTTTCAAAAGTAGTCTAAGGAATACATTATTTATTCATTTTTTCATCTGAATTTATGTCATTATTATTAAGAATGTCTGGATCCCTCTTAATTTCCAAGATCTGACACATTATAAGGAAATATTGGGGTGCAAACACCAAGGACACAAAACTGGATTTACGATGGACAAACTGTGGGCCTAATGCACAAACTAGGAGCCTAATTCTCAACTGCACAAAGGCTACTGTACACCACTCCAGCAGTGTAAAAGGGCCTTAAAGTGAATGTAAATGTAAATTACACTCCTTTAAATGCCACTTCACATTCCAAGAGCAGTACAAAGTGCCTCAGGCCCAGCCTGTTTTAATGATTTAATGGGTCTGATTCTCATTTACATTAAGGTCACTTTACAGTGACTTTATATTTACACCCTTTTCAAAGTCCCTTTACACGACTCAGGCCTTGTCTACACTGCCACGTAAAGCACTGAAACTTTCTTTGCTCAGGAGTGTGAAAAAATAACCCCCTGAGCGATGCACGTTTCAGTGCTGTAAAGTGGCAGTGTAGATAGTGCTCCAGCGCTGGGAGCTACTCCCCTTGTGGAGCTGGTTTTATTGCAGCGCTGGGAGAGCTCTCGCTCAGTGCTGGAGCCGCGACTACACAACCACATTAAAGCGCTGCCACGGCAGCGCTTTAACCTCGGTTCTGTAGACATACTCTAGAGAAGCGTAAAGTGGCCTCAGGATAAATGAGGATCAGACCCAACACCAGGGTTTCATTAATATAAACTAACCTTGCCAGCAATCAGTAAATACTTGAGCTGGTTGGAAAACAAATTTTCTGCCCTGTGAAAAATTGTGAGCTTTTGGGGGGGAAATTGTTCAAAATTGGGACCAAAAGCCAAACTTTTACATTTTTCATGGTTTCATTTTGTTTCAGCGAATTTGAAACACTTTGGTTTGATTTTGACCCTTTGCATTTATTTATTTTTATAAAGTCACGTTTCCAAATGAAAAACCAAATCTTTTCCTTCAGAAACTATTGAGAGGAGAGGATTCAACATTTTCTAAATGTTTTCCCCCATTTTTTCCAAACAAAATTGAATCAAAATTGACATAATTTAACATACAAAAAAGTCGGTTTTGTGTAAACAGTGTTTTCTCATGGAGAAGGGTTACGATGAAAGGTTTTTTTGCCCAGATCTAGTAAATATCCAGGGCCTGATTCCCTCCTTTGCACCTTGTGTAGTCAAATACCCCTCTGCCAAATGGATGTCAAATCCTAGCAGTCTGATTTGCCTTCTCTTAGGACAGGTGTAAATGACTAGACAAGGTATGGGGAATCAGGCTGCCAGTTTTGTGTGTATATAACAAACAGGGATTACATTTAATTCCTAAATAAAAGGGCATGGGAACAATAAAGGATGGAAAGGGCTATTAAAATCAGTCTTGTGGCTCATGTTCCCTATGACGACAATTGCTGGCATTCAGAGTAATGACTGAACGCGTGGGAACTAGACTGAACTAGTTCTTTACAGGACAATTGACCTTCCAGTGCTCTGGTAAAAATTAGTTGTTAAATTATTACCTTACAAAATGAGGATGCAAGCAGATCATTGAAAGAAAATTAGAAAATTCTCAGAAGCAACAATGTTTACTGAAACCAAAATCAGTTTATTTCAAGGTTAGTCATGAAGTGTAAACACGGTAACAGAAATTACAGTTGAATGACTTGTTTACAAACAACTTGCCCATTAAAACAAAAGATTTGACTCGACATAATTCTTCTTATTCGTTATTAGTATTCATGTGGGAGCCGTTTATATAATCTCTATTGACCAATGACGGTGATTACCTCAATACAAGAGCAATATCACTGACATTAAGCTAAGAAGATGCTATCCGGCATCTGAATGTGTCTTATTTTTATTTTATTCCAGCCCTTTGGTGCTTTTGAGAATTTTACTGAAAGTTCTTAGTAGAGCTGGATGAAAAGCATGAGGGAGGAGGATGTGAGTTTGCAGAATATCAGTAATTTTTGGCAGAAATTTCAATACCAAAAATGTTGGCCAAAAAGCAAAATATTTTGGCTGCAATACAAAATATTTTGATTTGGAAATGCTGCCCTGATGACTCATGTGAGTTGTAGTTCAGGTAGCACGTGCTCCCATTCTCCTCTACAAGCATTTTCCCGGATCCGACTACATCTCCCCTCTACATTTTAATAAACAGCCTGAGTTTTAATTGGCTGAAGCATGTTCAACGTTTGTCCCTTGAGCCAATAAAACTGTGGCTGATCAGTAATGGAGGTGGGGGCAAGTAATACTGTTCTTTGTTTCTGTCTGTCAGACAAAACATCACAGAATGGGATTAATCTCTTTTGAGTAACAGAAATAAAGTCAGTGAAGTTGGGAATGATGACAACATGAATATCTGCCCCTTGGAGAGTGAACACAACTGTTGCCTCTGTATTTCTTGTTGATCAATGTCTCGCCTTTTATCCTGGCAGCAGGAGACTATTATCCTCTGACAATGTTTTCTTCTCTTGATATTATGGTCCTTATTTTTAAAGATTGGTGCTTTGTCTGGGATTTTCAGTGGCACCTCAGCTGAATGGGATTTGAATGCCTAACTCCCTTTTTTTTCCTTCAATAAACCCCAGTCTTTAATAGGAGTCCAACATGGCTCATGGTTGACTACTCAGATAGAGTGCTCTCAATTTTCAGAAGCAACTAAAGCCATGTCTACACTAACACTTATGATGGCAAAATTGATGTCACTCGGGGGGGGGGGTGAAAAAACTCATCCCTGAGTGACATAAATGTTGCCAGCATAAGTGGTAGTGTGCACACGTGCTCTCTCAGCAGGAGAACTTCTCTCACTGATATAGCTACCATCACTTGCTGGGGAGTGGTTTAATTATGTTGATGGGAGAGCTTTCTCCCCTCAGCATTGAGCAGCTACATGAGAGACCTTACAGTGGCACAGCTGCAAGGTCTGCAGTGTGTGCAGATATATCTATCTCATAGAACTGGAAGGGACCTTGAAAGGTCATCAAGTCCAGTCCCCTGCCTTCAAACCAAGTACTGTCCCTAACAGATTTTTGCCCCAGATCCCTAGATGGTCCCCTCAAGGATTAAATGCACAACCTGGATTTAGCAGGCCAATGCTCAAACCACTGAGCTATCCCTTCCCATAGCCTAAGCAATTTTGGTTGCCTTTATTTTTGGGCTGCTCAATTTGAAACAGGTTCTGATTTTCAGAAGGCTCTGGGTAGCCACCCACTGGAAGTCAGGCCCCTTTCAAGGTGCCTCAGGTGGGGTGCCCAAAATTATAAGTCACTTCTATATGCAGTGTTGTTGTAGCCGTGTTGGTCCCATGATATTACAGAGACAAGTTGGGTGAGGTAACATCTTTTATTGGACCAGCTTTTTTGGTAGGAGAGACAAATGTTCATGCTTCTCCAGAGCTCTTCTTCAGGTCTGGGAAATGTACTCAGAATGTCACAGCTCAATATTCAGGGTGGAGTAGATTGCATAAGTAAGCACATATTTCAAGGGACCATTCAAGGTAAAGTGGCTAAGTCACATGCTTAAGGGCCTGCTGGCGCATGTAAGTGCAGAAAAATGTGTTCTTTAGAAAACCACTTTGAAAATTGGTCTCTGTGACTTAATCACTATTTTATCAGCCGTAACTTGAAGTTTAGGTCAGCTCTGGAGACTAACCCAGAAGAAGCAGCAAAGAGTCCTGTGGCACCTTATAGACTAACAGAAGTTTTGGAACAGTTCATGGAGTTTACGTGACCCCCGAGCATGCTCCAAAACTTCTGTTAGTCTATAAGGTACCACAGGACCCTTTACTGCTTTTACAGATCCAGACTAACACGGCTACCCCTCTGATACTTAACCCAGAAGAAGTCATCACCCCATTTCTCCTTTCAGGGGTCGTTCCTGTGTGGGCATCTCTTTGTTCTGTGTTGATGTGTGTGATTCATTGGCTGGCTTGCTTTTTATTTCTCTCCAAGCTCTCGGCTCCCTGCAGCAGCCTGCAGAGTCTGCAACCTCAGAGGAGAGCTTTGCAGTAGTGTGTGAAGGACTTATGTAAATACTTCAGCTTCAGCTAGTGGAGCCCCTGAAGGGAAAAGATGATGGATGTTTTACTCATGTTCTGGGGTGCTTCCAGCCTTTGCAAAGCCAGCCCGGCTGCAGCTTCCCTGCAATTGTTTTTTGGGCTAGCTAGATCAAAGCTATCTCTGGGGTATCTCCATATGCTGCAGCACACATGCATCTCTAACTGCAGTGTAGACAGACCCCTTGAGGCTAGCACCGGAATTTGATTTTGGGACAGGATTTGTGTGGAGGTATAGTTTGGCCTTTGTCTCAGCCTCCATGAATTCCTAATGTCCTCCCCTGTCCCCGGGAGCAGAGCTGCTTATACTGCTATTTAACATGGATGTTGCAAGGCTGCCAAACGAGAAAGAAAGTGTAAAAAACCCCTCCTCCTTCTTGTAGCCTGTCTCAGCAGCCAGGTAAAAACTACAGCCCATGTGCTTCCCTGAGTGCAAGGTGTGCATCTTCCTTGTGTGCCCTGGGGGTCAATGCAACCCAAAGGGGACAGGGTGAGGCTGTGTTCTTGCCCCTCTTACACAGGCAATTTCATTCTTGAAGCTACTGAGCAGGCAGGACAGCTCCATGCTGCTCCCCGTTAATCTTCACACAACCCCCTTCCAAGGCATGGGAGGTACAGTAACTATTATAAGCCCATATGACAGGTGAGGAAATGAGAGTAGAGTAGACAGGGTGAACTCACTAAGTTGGCTGTAGAGATTGCTGGGGTCAGGATGGAGACCTTGACTCCCTCTTGAGTTCTCAAATCACCAAATCTTGCCACTGTCCCATTGCAAGAACACATTGTGTACTATTATATATGTGCTTACGCCGCTGGATAACATTTCCATAGGAGATGTTTACTTTGCTCTTCTCTTGCAGAGATTTGAAGCTGGATAACGTTCTGTTAGACAAGGACGGGCATATCAAAATCGCTGACTTTGGGATGTGTAAGGAGAACATGTTTGAAGATGCAAAGACAAGCACTTTCTGTGGAACCCCTGATTACATTGCTCCCGAGGTAGGTATGACCTGAACTTAAGTCAAATCTCTTCTCAGTCTGACCTGCATGAAGCCCATCAATATCAATGAGATTGCATGGTTGTTACTGAAAGCATAATTTAGCCCAGGGGTTGCATCATTTTCTTTGAGGAAACAGACAATGATTAATCACTTGCAGGGCTGCATGAAAGGTATATAAAAAGAAGCCCCCCATCAGCTCCCCACACCCCGCTCCCAGTGCCTCCTACCCACCAGCAGCCCTGCCAGTCAGTGCCTCTCTCTCCGTCCCTGCACCTCCCAATCAGCTGTTTTGTGGCATGCAGGAGGCTCTGGGGAGGAGGAGTGAGGGCACGGCAGGCTCAGGGGAGGGCACGGGAAGGGTTGGAGTGGGGTAGGGCCTGTGGCAGAGCCAGAGGTTGAGCAGTGAGCACTCCCAGCACATTGGAAAGTTGGTACCTGTAGCTCCAGTCCTGGATTCGATGCCTGTATAGGGTGACCAGACAGCAAATGTGAAAAATCGGGACAGGGGATGGGGTTTAATAGGAGCCTATATAAGAAAAAGACCCAAAAATCAGGACTGTCCCTATAAAATAGGGACATCTGGTCACCTACTATACAAGGAGTCTCATATTAACTTCTAAAGAGCCGCAGGTGGCTCCGGAGCCACAGGCTGGCCTGGTATATAAAGTTCTTGCGAATGGTTCCCCTAGTTAGAAACTGGGTTTCAGTTTGGCTTGTTGGTCCCTTTATTGCTCTCTGTGAACATAGGCGCTGACTCCATGGGTGGCTGAATCAAGAAATGAGATTTGATCTGTGATTAAAGGAAATTAATTTCAGGCAGTAGCTGTTTATAAAGGCAGGTCATCCAATCAGGCCACAGAAATGCCATGTGATTAAAGTGACCTGTCGCAAAACTCAATAGAAAATCCTGAATAGTTGATTGAATACTCCCTAATTTCAATGGGATTTAAGACCATGCTTAAAGTTAAGCATGGATTGAAAGAGCTTTCCAAAATAAGGATGGACTAACACATGCTTTAGTGCTTCCTGAATCAGGGTCTTTGCTGAGTAGTATTGTTAACGTGACTGGGCCCTAAATAAGGCACAGTACAAGTTTATGTGAATCACAACTGTTTTTTCATATAAATATATAGGGACTCTCATTTATACCAGTGACAATCTGAAGTCAGTGGGCCCAGTTCTCCCTTATAGTCCCATCAAGGGGGCAGAAACAGCCCCTGGGAAATACTCGAGTATAAGTAGGCCCCTTGTCCTATGTACGGTGCACGACATGGGCAGTGAGGGAATATCAGGGGAGTGGTCAGTGTGCTTTCACTGTTTTCAGTTGGTTCCTAGATGGGACTGGGGAAAGTTTAACAGTATTTACCCCAAGGCTGCTCTAAAGTGTATCGGGCTGGGATAAAGGGAGACACAAAGGTGGCTTAAAGTCCGTTCTGTTCCTGCGCTCCTCCTTGTCCTCTTCTCTTTCACCAGGATGCATCAGCTAATGAGCTGTGCATAGAGACCAGAATCCGGTCTTTGTGTGCCCTGACTGATGTAGCCTGGTGCAGGAGTGCCAGAAGCTCTCTAGAAGTGGAGGGGGGGCACCAGTGCCCAAACCATGACCCTGCCCCCTTCTCCGCCCCTTCCCCTGAGACCCCACCCCACTCTCCCTCTTCCCCCGAGGCCATGCTCCACCCCTTCCTCTGAGGCCCCACCCTCACTCCACTCCTTCTCCTGAGGCCCTCTCCTTCTTCCACCTCTTCTCCCAAGGCCCTACCCCCACAATGCCTCTTCCTCCTGCCCTCACCCTGTTCCGGCACGCCTGGCCTTGTGGTTGATCTTACTGGGTGCAGACTCCAGCTGAAAGCAGACACAGATCTTACTGGGGAGAGACTTTGACTAATTTAGCAGCAAGCCAAATGTTTCTCAGGAAGGAAGAGAACCCAAGAGCCCTCAATGCATCATGCCTGGCATCACTCTGAAATCCATTTCTTTGCCTTTCAAGGTCCCGTTCCCCGAGTGTAGTGTTTTCATGATGGATATCGGTGCTTGCCAGATGGCTTTTAAAGGCTCTGTTTTCACCCGCACTATATTTCATCAGTCTTTTACTGCACTCCGGGGACCTGATTCTGATCTCAGCGGTAGCCGTGCAATTCAGGAGCCGCTCTGTTGAAGTCATTGGAATGACGCCAGCTTGATGCCGGTGGGCGTGAGATCACAATCAAGTCCCCAATGGCTTTTATTCAGCTTCAGCATTCTTTTAAAGGAATCTTTTTCTGATCCTAAACCAGAGCCACGGTCTCCAAGAGATAATCCATTATCTGCGATTTCACTTAATGCGAGCTGGAGAGGCCAGGAGCTTTTATCTCGGCACCATCCTTTATTTTAGAACTTCAGCCAGTGCATAGAAAAACCTTTTCCCTACAAACTGAAAGAACTGGTGGAGTTGATTAATCATCTTTCAAGCCAAGTAACAGACTTTTTTCCAGCATTTCAGCACAGCTGCCTGTTCCAGTTATTATTGTTTGTATTGCAGTGGTGCCTGGAGTTTCTAACTGAGACTGGGGCCACATTGTGCTATGTGCTGCACTTACCTAGTCCTAAAGAGCCTACAAGCTAAGTAGAAAAGGCTGATGGAGGGTGGGAAGGGAAACAGACACAAAGGTAAAGTGACATGCCCAAGGTCACATAGCAGGTCAGTAGCCAGGAATAGCACCCAGGTATCCTGACTCCCACACCAGTGCCCTGTTCCCCAGACCACACTGCTTCAGCCATCAGCGGCTGTGTCTGCACTTATAAGAATAATTGTGTTCTGTGGTATTAATCATCTCCACAGTTAGCCATTTATAGCTACAGCAACTCTAGCATACGGGGTCAGATTGTAATCAGCTCCTGTGCTGAAGAGCATAGGGGAGGAGCTGCAGTGAATTTCCCCTCCATTTCTTGAGCCCCTTAATATGGGCAAGTTACAGTGGGCCGAAGCTGTCTGAAAAAGGGTTGAAAGGGGAAAGGTGAGGGCTGGGCCAGGGCCCTAGAGGGACCCCTCTGAAAAGTCATGTCATTTCCTCAGAGCTCCCAGGAAGAATTCTGGCTGACTCTCCCAGAGTTCCTTGCAGGGGGCAGCTCCGGGATGGCCACTGCAGACTGAATGTACAATTGCATTTGAGGCTCAACCCAGCAATCCGACTCTGGTAAAATGCCCATTGATTTATCATGTCTCTATCCCGCTTCTGGCATTGGAATGCTGTCATGTTGCCCTATCTCACTGACCTCAAAGGGAGATTTACCTTCCTAAGGTCTACAGAATAGAGCCCTTACAAGTCGAACAGTGAATGCCAGCAAGCCCACACCTGTGTCTTTTGCCACCTGCCAAATGGCTCACACTCAAGGGCCTTCTAACTTGGCCTTGCTCACTCACAGCTGGGCATGGGGTTATATTCTTCTTGCTCTGGCTTGTCCCGAGAAAAGGGTAATTTCTGGGCTCCATGCAATCACCCAGATTCTGGCTACAGGGGAGTTACTCCAGATGTAAATAAGAGCAGAACTGGACCAATCATATCACAGTAGGTTTGCCGGACCAAATTGTGCTCTCAGTTACATCGTTGTTAACTCATTGCCTTCAATATGGGCATGTGATTGCCAGTAACATGAAGCTTAGTTTATGCACTATTAATAGCTGAGTGACATTCCCTCTGTGCTGTCCCATTCCTTTCCTGGGTAACTTAGAGCAGTGTGTCTCAAACTGTTGTACTGGTGACCCCTTTCACACAGCAAGCTTCTGAGTGCAGCCCCCCTTATAAATTAAAAACACTTTTTTATATATTTAACCATTATAAATGCTGGAGGCCAAGCGGGGTTGGGGTGGAGGCAGGGCCGGTGCAAACATTTAGGCGACCTAGGCGGTCGCCTAGAGTACTGGTATTTGGGGGTCACCATTTTCCTCAGCAGCGACTGCGGCAGCTGGATCTTCAGCCGCCTCGGTCGCTGCCGGCATTTTGGCGGAGGGAGCTGGGGCAGGGGAGCACAGGGAGGGTCGCCTGCAGCAAGTAAGGGGGGGGCAGCATGCAGGGGAACTCCCTCCCCCAGTTCACCCCTACCCCACCTCCTCCCTGAGCACGCCGTGGCCGCTTCACTTCTCCCGCCTCCCAGGCTTGTGGTGCCAATCAGCATAGGAGCCGCAAGCCTGGGGGGTGGGAGAAGTGAAGTGGCCACAGCGTGCTTGGGGTGTTCGTGCACGGAGCGGGGGAGAGCTGGGGCGGGGGGAGGGGTGTCTCAGAGTGGAGGGTGGGGAGCTGCCACAAGGGGGACACCTCAGGGCAGAAGGGGGGAGCTGCCGCAGGGAGGGTGCCTCAGGGTGGGGGTGCTGGGGGGGAGGGCGCAAGGTGGAAGTTTCGCCTAGGGAGCGAAACATCCTTGCACCGGCCCTGGGTGGAGGCTGACAGCTCGCGTCCCCCCATGTGTAATAACCTCACGATCCCCTAAGGGGTCCCGACCCCCAGTTTGAGAATCCCTGACTTAGGGTGATTCCACCACAGCAGAAGATAGCTTGTAAAATTACAACTGGGGTCTAGTGAACACATTAAAGATCCCATGTAGCTGCTTACAGCAAACCTTACAAGACACCACACTCAACTATTACGGGATGATTTTTGTACCTCCTGCTGTGGAAATTGGACCCTGTTTGAACAGGGATTTGGGAACCAAGAAGTTTCCGAGTCATCGTCGCAAACAAGCTGTCGGAGGCATTCTCTTCTGTGAATCAAAAATCTATCCAGTACAGCTTTAAACTGTGGAGTGAAATGTTAAATTAAGGTTCAGCTAACAGAGTCTTTATGCATTGGTGTAGGGCTGAAGTACGGCTAGTGCATGGATAGGCAACTTTCTGGCCAGTTGCATGTTAACGTAATTAGAAAAAAGAACAGGAGTACTCGTGGCACCTTAGAGACTAACAAAATTTATTGTAGCATAAGCTTTCTAAGGTGCCACAAGTACTCCTATTCTTTTTGCAGATACAGACTAACACGGCTACTCTAAAACCTGTAATTAGAAAAGAAACCTAACAAAACTCTGTAAAAACGACTGGATGATCGTGGACACTTGAGCACATTATTTTATTTTTAAACCTTATTCTGGTGGTTTTGATTTTGATTTCTCAAAAAGTCAGATGCTATGGGACCACGCTGAAGACCACAGGTTTAAACTTGTTCATCTAGTGAACCATATCCTAACAACTAGGCCAGACTAGTTTCTCTGACCTATTGCACCACCTTTGCATTGATATTTCCTAGCACGGGGGAATCCCCACCCAGCATAGAGCCTGCAGAGTTGCTTCCTGTTACTCCTTTCCTGCAGACCCTAGTGCTGGGGAAGGGAGGTGTCAAGATGGGCAAGAGAACTGGCAGAGCACAAAGTCAGCTGACATATGGTCCTTAGGTAATAACACACTGGTGCATTTTAGAGCAGCCCCATGACTGCTCTAAACTGATCCAATGCCAGGGGAAAGACTCAGGCTATCGGAGCAGAATAACAAGTTCCCTACTAGCCAACACGCACATATATTTTGCTTCATCCACTATTAACTGGATATAACAGAGAAGTAGGTCCATAATCTATTGGTTACCTCTCCCCCACAAACAATGTGTGATTAGCATACTGCCACCCCTCCCAATAAAGACCCTATTCACAATTGCACAACGTCCCTGTGGGAATTACAGCAATTACATTACATGCAGCTAGGCTGGCTCCTTCCTTCTTATCTTTAGCTGCTTCCCCAGCCCTCAGGGCTTTTCTTTATAATGAAGAGCATGGATGCCTGTAGAAGAGGTTAGTAACTAGGTGGGGCTAACATCATATGACCTGCTCTCTGTGGGCTACCAGAAAGTGATTCACAGACCACACTCTGAGGAACACTAGTGTAGACTACTAGTCAGTTCCAAATTCAGTTCTTTAAAATGCAGCTCTGATTAATTAAAGAAGCCCCACAATGCACCTCACAAACTGGGTTTTTCTTTAAACAATAAGTCTGGGTTGATTTTTCTTTTTCCGATGAATTTTGCAAAAGAATCTAGGCCTGGCACTACTTCCCATATTGCAACTCAACAGTTTAGCTCCGTGTTTGTAAGCAGAAAACCAGCAGGGTTTATAATGTAACTTTAGCACACCTTTAATTGCTAGCCGTGTGTCTATTTTTCCTGCAGCAAATTGCACTAGTCTTCTACTGTTGCAGGAAAGCAAACTGTGTAGTAAAATTATACTTGCTATTTACAGCTTTTCAGGCATAGATTTCAAAGGTGGGTACATATTGTTATTATCCCTGGTTTTTATAACTAAGGAAACTGAGGCACAGATAGATTAAGTGATTTGCCCAAGGTCACACAGTAGCTTGTTGACAAACCCAGGCCTTCTGACCCACAGGCTGGTTGCCCATTCACTTGATGATGACAATGATGATGCCAGTTAATTGCTTTCTCCAAATCCCTGGCCCAAATCCTCAGCTGCATCCCAGCTCTGGGTGCAACTTATGGAAAAGGCATGGGTCAAAAGGGTCTTTACATCAGCTTTCTGTCCCTGATTCCATTAGTGGCCACGGATCAGTTAAAGAAGCCTCAGGAAAGTCCCTGACTTATACCCAGCAGTGTATGGCCCAAAGGGAGGGTTCAGGAAGCCTAGGGTTGCTGTGATTTAGAGGTGCCCTGACCCCACACTGGCAACTGTGAGGAAGGGTTCTCCAGTAAGTCTATGCCATCTGGAGGTTGCTGAGGAAAATCGTCCAATTGCTGTTTAAAATAGCATCATGCCTGTTTCGCTCTGCCTCAGCATCACAAAGTAGCTGTAGAGGGATCCAAGTCTGCCACTAATGGACACTACCGAGAGGATAGACTGTTAATGTCAAATATTTTGTGTCTGCCTTTCTCACTCTCTGCCAATTTCCCTCTGACATAGATTTTGCTGGGACAGAAATACAACACTGCAGTTGACTGGTGGTCCTTTGGTGTCCTTCTGTATGAGATGCTGATTGGCCAGTCTCCTTTCCATGGCCAAGATGAAGAGGAGCTTTTCCAGTCCATCCGCATGGATAATCCATTCTACCCTCGCTGGCTCAATAAGGATGCAAAAGACATCCTAGTGAAGGTAAGAAGACACAGCACTTCCACTTTTATAGGTCAAATACTTTTTGACAAATGCTAACATCTCTCTTTGATTTTTGCATCTTCTCACTGGTGTGCAGAGAAATGGGCTTAGTACTATGGTGAGAAATAATCTCATAGAATCATAGAATATTAGGCTTGGAAGAGACCTCAGGAGGTCATTTAGTCCAATCCCCTGCTCAAAGCAGGACCAACGCCAACTAAATCATCCCAGCCAGGGCTTTGTCAAGCCTGACCTTAAAAACCTCTAAGGATGGAGATTCCACCACCTCCCTAGGTAACCCTTTCCAGTGCTTCACCACCCTCCTAGTGAAAGAGTGTTTCCTAATATCCAACTTAAATCTCCCCCACTGCAACCTGAGACTATTGCTTCTTGTTGTCATCTGCCACCATCCTCTTTGGAACCTCCCTTCAGGTAGTTGAAGGCTGCTATCAAATCCCCCCTCACTCTTCTCTTCTGCAGACTAAATAAGCCCAGTTCCCTCAGTCTCTCCTCGTAAGTCATGTGCCCCACCCCCTAATCATTTTCATTGCCTTCCACTGGACTGTCACCAATTTGTCCCCATCCTTTCTATAGTGAGGGGACCAAACCTGGACACACAATTATATACAGTGTTTTGTCTGAGGATCTCACAGCACAATGGGCCTGATCCCAGGCCCCCTGAGTCTTAAGGCCTACATTGATCTCCACATCATCTTCATCCCCCATCTTGTTCTCTCTTGTCTCATATTAATCTTTCTGATTTGGACTCGGGGGAAGGACCATGTTATTTATGTGTCAATAAATGCTCCATCAATAATAATAACAATGGAGAAAGAGGATCCTCTGTTCTATGTATGTACAGAACCTAGGACAGCAGGACTCGGGCTTCTAGGAACCACCATAATAAGAATAATAAACAATAATGAAGTACAAACATGCTTGCTCAAACAATGCACAACGTGTGAGACAGAGATTATGGAGGTCTGACTAAGTGTCTCTTTGGTGCATATGATGCCATCTTTCCGCACAAGCAGACTGAGCCTCTGTTAGCTTTATTTAATGTAGAATCAGAAATAAAGATAATCCTTATTGCTAAACACTAAACTCCCTTGCTGAGAAAGAGACAATTAGCCTGGTTGTTGGCCACTTCCCATTAGCACTGAATTTATATAGTTATACATGTTGTAATATTTGCTCCATTAGCGTAAGCACTTAATTTAGCAGAGAGGACTCTGCATAGCTGAATTATAGCTGTGCAATCAATCTCTTTGGTTTATTTCAACACTGCGGCCAGGTTATGATTTGCTGGTGCACAACCGAAGACACCATTCTTTTCATATACGAGTAGCTGGGATTTCCTTCCACCTGATTCTTCGGTGGCTACCTTTGGCCCAAGACCTTATTGCTTATTAGTTGTTGAGCAGCGGCTGTGTGGTTGCTTGCTAAGGAGCATGCACATAAAAGTCGTGGTCCTGCCCCAGATAAAAGGCCAGATTTTCAAAAGACCTCAGCACCTACAATTGGGGGGCCAGGTTGCCGAAAGAGCTTAGCAGCCAGCTTCTTGTGTCGAGAACAATGGGAGCTGTTGGGTGCTGAGCACTTTGGAAAATGTGGCCACTAGCACTGGGCAGGAAATGGTGTTCCTGTCGTGCAAAAGTTTCCGAGAATTAAAAATAAATTATCCTGTTCAGAGACCCATGCACTGTAGCCAAGGTGGTGAGACCTGGGTTTGAGTCAGGGAGAGATGGGTCTTGAACTTAGATTACCCATATCTCAACAGATTCTGTAGTCACTGGTCTTTTTGGATGTTGGGAGGTGACTGTCTTTCTCTCTATCTCTCTATCCAGAAATTCCATCCTGGACCTAAGCAACCTTTCCCCATGAAAGTTTAATTAAACCTGATATGTCCTTGTCTCTCTAATACCTTGGGTCGAGCATGCCTACCACAACACTGCCCACCTACAGAAGGTCTTGTTTTTGTCCAGTTGGCATTTTCTAGTGAAAACACATTTTGTCAAAACATTCCTGACCCATTCTACATGCCATTTCGTTTAGGGGCCTGCAGGAGAGCTCAGCTCTTTTGAAAATCTGTGTCATAGACAACCGTCTTCTTCTAGGGCTAGAAAAGTCTTCTATCTTTTCAGCTGATCTTGATAAACAAGGGAACCTGTGGCCATGGTGGGGTGGTGGAAGCTTCCTAAAGGTAGGGGGCCCTGGGGGCCCAAACCGTGGCCCCACTCCCTGCATCGCCCCTTCCCCCTGAGCCTTTGCCCCCATGCTGCCCCTTCCTCTGAGGCCCGGCCCCTACACTGCCCCTTCCCTGAGGCCCCACCCCTTTTCCCCATTGCTCGTCCTTACTGCTGGTAAAAAGTGGGAGGGCATAGCCCCCGTTGTTGCCGTGCCCCTAGGCCAAGGTGTTATGGTAAAAGTGCCGACAGAAGGGAAGACAACACACAGATGCAAGGAGTGACTTTTAAATAGCTTTGCCACATCATAGCAACCTTTCTGATTCAGAGAGCCTCACAAAATGCAAGACCAGATGACTGGAATGCTTGGTAAAAATGAAGGTGGGGAGTATTCCAGCATCAAGGCCTAATTTTTCCAACACTGATGCCTCAGATTTATCTACAGAATATTCATCCTCACACAGGTAATTGTACACACTTGTAATTGTACAGGCATTTGCGCAGGCAAACAGGTGCAGTAATTGTGCATCTAAGCACCTATTTTGTACACACAATTCACCATTTACTTGTGCATCAGCATGTTTTGAGGGCATATAGCTTAATGGCTGACATTGAAAAACTGGCCTCAAATATCAAACTGAAATAATGAGGACAGGACAAGGTGATTCAGCTTCCCACTTGGCATGTGAGGCTAGGAATCAGCACCACTTTGCCTACAAGATTCACGTTTTTACTGAATAAAGAGGTACCATGGGTGACACCTACCCTGGCTACGTGTGTGCTAGTCAGATGGTGCTATCCACAGAAAAGTAAAGTGCTCTGCTCTCTGCTAACTTCCAGCTTTTCGTGAGAGAACCTGAGAGGCGGCTCGGAGCAAAGGGGAACATCCGCCAGCATGCCTTTTTCCAGGAGATAAACTGGGAGGTTTTAGAAGAGCGGGCGATGGAGCCACCATTCAAACCCAGAGTGGTAAGGACCATTCTTAGGTCCCTCATTCTTTTGCTCCTGAACCTTGCGCTCGCCCCAGTGGCGTAACCAGCATAGAATATTTGGGTGGACCCCAACTTCGGGTGGGCGGGCAATTATGAAGGGGCTGGGAGGGCAGCAAGGATGGGGGGGCCTGCCTCTCCCCGCCCCATGCAGCTGGCCTTGTGGGGGGGCAATGGATGGACCCTCTGCCCAGGGGCTCCCCGGGGCCCTGGGCACACACCAAGCTCTGGGAGGAGATGCTGCTCTCCAGCATGCATGGCTCCCAGCTCTCTTCCAGGAGCCACAGCCCCACGCAGGGGCCCGGCTCCCCCAGGCAGCAGACCTATCTTTTTTTAAAGATCTGCTCTACCGCCACTGCCCGCCCACTTGTTCGCCCTTCTTCCAATGGTGGATTAGCCATTGGGCCAACCCAGGGCCCTGGAAAAATGGGCGCTCCCACATCCCCACCCACTCTGCCTGCCCGGTGTTCCTGCTGGAAATCAGGGTGGGTGCGCGGGGGCTTGCTCCACTCTGCCTGCTCCACCAGTGCTCCAGCTGGGGAATGGGTTTGGGGTATGGGGGCTTTCCCTGCTCCACCCAACCGGCCCGGCAGAAGCGCCAGGTGGGCAGAGTGGAGCAAGCCCCCGCACCCTGATCCCACTCCCCGGCTGGAGCATTGGGCAAGCGGAACGGGGGAAGTGCTGGGACCAGAGCACAGCCATGGCTGGGGGGTGGGCCTGGATGCTGGACCCAGGACCACCTGTGGCTATGCCACTGGTTCTCCATACCAGCACTGAAGCAGGCACCAACAGCCAATCAGAACAGCCTGCCTGGAGAGCACCAGCAGGATTCTGGCCAACACTTTCAAATGTAGTCGCCTCTGGTCAGACACACTGGGCAACATTTTCAAGCTCCGGGGTCTAATGTCAGGGACCCCAACCCACAGTTAGGCACCTTGGGTCTTGTTTTTAGTTGTGTTGATTTCCCACCTGCAGCACTCATTGACTTCATGTGGCGTTGTAGGAACTCTTCGCTTCTGCAAATCAGTCCCTGATCCCTCAGCGTGGATTGACTTTGGACACACAGGGTGGACAATGTTGGTCTTAGGTTAAGTGCCTTAGTATATACTGAAGCATCTAATCATGGACATCCAAATGTGAAAATGCTGAACCTAACTTCTGGTACCCCATGCAGTGTTTAATTTCTTCCAGGCCTTGCCAACGGCTGAGCCCAGGCACCTATAGGCTTGGCAGTTCACAGCCCTGGCACCTCTGGGCTTGCTGCATCAGTTATGAATGTAAAAAAAAACTGTTTGAGGCCCAGCACTTAATCCCTTGAGCCCCAACACATCTTTCATTACAAATTAAGCACTAGCCCCATAGGATTTTCCTTCATCAGGACACACAGAATTAAGGTACAAAACCAAATCAAACCATCAGCTTCTCTGTGAAATCTGGAGAACATTGATGTTGTCAATAATACCAAGAGAATTTATACACTACGTACAACACAGCATTTATGTAGAGCCTTTTACCTTCAAAGTCCCTGCCAAACACAGGTTAATTCGCCTTCACAGACTGATACATCAGCATAATTATCCCTGTTTTACAGAAAGAGAAACCAATTTTCTAATGTCCCTACTAGGTAGAATTCACCGGGGTCACACTGTTGCCCATATAATCTGTACTCCCACGTACAGTACTTAGATATCATGGTGATAGGTAGGCGATTGACATCAAGGTACTGGATACTTTGATACCACACTGATACCAAGGTAACCAATCCCAGGATGATGGATACTTAGGCCTGGTCTACACTTAAAAATAGATTGAACTAACTGCATCGCTCAGGACTGAGAAAAATTTTACACCCTGAGCACCATAGTTAGGTCGACCTAACCCCTAGTGTAGACGTGGCTAGATCAATGGAAGGATTCTTCTGTTGAGCTAACTACCAGCTCTTGGAGTGGTGGATTAACTACATCAACGCAAAAACCCTTCCATCAATGTAGGAAGTGTCTACACTACAGTGCTACAGTGTAGACATGCCCCTTAGATAACAAAGATATGGGTGCCTTAAATATACCATTCGATTAGATTTAGATAAATGGCAAATGCTGTGAAATGAAACAACTGATTTTTTCGTTCTTTTCTTCTTCCTTCTTGAAGAAATCCGCAAGTGACTGTAGCAACTTTGACAAGGAGTTTCTCAATGAAAAACCTAGATTGTCGTGTGCAGACAGAGCACTGATTAACAGCATGGACCAGAACATGTTCAGCAACTTTTCATTTGTGAACCCTAAAATGGAGAGGATGTTATCCTGAGATCTGGCCTCCCCAGCACCTTCCTTGCTAAAGGAATGATGTGAATTGATTTGAGTAACACTTCTATCAACTGAAAACCAAGAATGGTTCATTTGGACAAGGACCTGAACAGAAGCACTCACCAGTGAAAGCTGATACTGTGTTTGTGGGTTTCCACCTGATTGTATCTTGTAACAGATGCCAAACATACTTCACTAATGACCAACTCTCTTTCTGGTCTCTCTTGGTCTCACTCTCTTTTCTGGATGCTCTTGGATTTGAAGGCAATAGAAAAGGAGTAGGTACAAAATCCTGTTCGCCTTATTCACACACATAGCCAGTGGAACTCCTCGTGTGCGTAAGACAACTACATTTCGGCCCTAGCGGCGAGTCTCAGATTTGCTACTCTAGAGTCCAGTCCTGATGTTCTTATTGAGGCAAAACTTTCATTGAGTAAAGGGTTGTGTGTTCAAGAATTGGAGCTCCTAGAAGGCTACCTTTCCAAGTGGGTCTCATTTCAGCCCCCACCTGTGCACATGTATGTCCACCTATGTGCACTTGGCGAAGACAAACACCGGCCTGCATTCTTTAAAAATGCCTTTATCTATGCAAGAGTTAGCATTTGCCCTCACAAAAAAGTCTTGAGACAGATGGGCTTTGCGGGTACAAATTCCAACCCTTGCATGCACATAATTGTTAGATTTGCCTAGGTGTGCAGGCAGGGATTTACACTTGCACAGACTGGGGACATTTTGACGTGATCTTCAAACCACAGACTAAACATCACGCTCTAGGTCAATGCACTGAGGCTCAGCTCTGAGCTTTATTCATCTCACCTGCATTGTATGGGTGGGTCTGTGCTTCAAGCTAGGGGTGTGATTTGCAGCTCAAAGAGATGTACCCACGCTAGCTCTGCTTGAGCTAATGCGCTAAACTTAGAGCATGGCTGTGGAACCACAAGCAGTGTGAGGATCAAACTGCCCCAAGTTCATGCCTAGCATCTCAGCCATGTACATACTCAGGTAGGCCACCCCTAGGGTGACCAGATGCAGGGCCGGCTCTAGCAATTTCGCCACCCCAAGCACGGTGGCACGCCGCCGGGGGCGCTCTGCTGCTCCCCGGTCCCGTGGCTCTGGTGGACCTCCCGCAAGCATGCCTGCGGATGCTCCACCGGAGCCGCAGACCAGCGGACCCTCCGCAGGCACACCTGCGGGAGGTCCACCAGAGCCGCCTGCCGCCCTCCCAGCAACTGGCAGAGCGCCCCCTGTGGCGTGCCGCCCCAAGCACGCGCTTGGCGCGCTGTGGCCTGGAGCCGGCCCTGACCAGATGTCCCAATTTTATAGGGACAGTCCTGATTTTGGGGTCTTTTTCTTTTATAGGCTCCTATTACCCCCACCCTGTCCCAATTTTTCATACTTGCTGTCTGATCACCCTAACCACCCACCCTGCCCCCCCCCCAGTCACTCACAGCACTGCATCTACACTCCATTTTTAGCCCGCCAGCTCCATCAGAGCTAGTGTGGGTTATCTCCTTGCACTGTGAATCACACCCCCAGCTCCAAAGGTAGATGTACCCTATGGGTGTTTGTTCACACAGGACTCTCTAAATCAAGGCTTTTCAGGACAAATTTTTTGGTGGCCTCAGAGTGCAGCCATCAACTCTTCCTAAAATGCTTAGTTAGCTTTAAGAAAAACAATTAAATATGCACATATGCATGTCCATATCATTATAATTTATTTATTGCTAGCTAGTGAGTCCATTGTAAAAAGTGATATTAGCCTACAAATATAACTTTTCACAGCCGACTTACTCAGCCCTGCCAAGCCTGAGGAGAAATTAAGCCCTGGATGAGGGGCTAGGGGAAGTGAAGTTGGGGGTAGAGCCCACCACTCCAGGACTGAAATCCAAAGCCTGATCCCATCACCCTTGGGAAGGTGGGAAACTCACTGGCTGCCTGCTCCTCCAGCATTGTGTCCCAGGTGTCTCCAGAGAGGGGCAGGGCCCAAACCCTGCTGACAGCCCCAGCAACCAACACCAAGCTAGTGCATCCAGGAGCAACAGGGAGAGGGAGGGGTTGTTACTCCCCTGCACGCGCACACACACACACACACAGAGCACAGGGGCTATGGCTGCAAGAAAAACCCCTCTTGGCTGAGTTTGGGAAATGCTGCTCTAAACGCCTGTCCTAGCATCAGGGAAAAATCTGAGTTGAGTGTCTTTTTAGAATATCAGGGTTGGAAGGAACTTCATCTAGTCTAACCCACCTGCTGAAAGCAGGACCAATCCCCAGATGGATTTTTGTCCCAGGTCCCTAACTGGCCCCCTCAAAGATTGAGCTTACAACCCTGGGTTTAGCAGGCCAATGCTCAAACCACTGAGCTATCCCTCTGCCTAATACCTGGTCAGGACTATGGAAAGACCCTCTCCAAAACCTTATTTTGGGATTTCAAGATTGGGCCTCCAGTCATTGCTGTGCAAGTATTAACTTGACAGATAGTATTCAGTATTTTCAAAGACTGAACAACTTAATACTGCTCCAAATGATGCTGCCCCTGCCCTTTGGTATTCAGCAGGAACCTGGATCAAGGTACAAAACTGCACACAACACTCTAAAGATGAGACAATACATTGCATGGTACGGCAATTATTTTCTCTCAACTGTTGACAACAAATTGCTGACCTATTATGTTCTGTTTCAGGCAAAAAAATTATTGTAGCAGTAATGAGATTTTCGTGGAAATCCTTTACAATAAATGTACGCTGTCTTCTGAGATTTGTAAAACCATCATCCTATTTATTCAGTTGCCGTTCAAGAGATAGAAATGGAAAGATCTAATGCCTCCAAGCTACTGCTTTTCACTGATAGTCTTATGGAAATATTTAGCCTGGTTATCATGTCAAAGCAGAAATAAAGAGCCAGATTCTCTGCTATGTGTAGCTCTGTTGACTTCAGTGGAGCTATGTTGGTTTATTCCAGCTGAGGATCTGTATGAATATTGAGAGATTTCCAAGGGCAATGTAATGTTAGTGACTCATTACAATTAAAACTGTCTTAGGCTTTCTACCTACGTTGTGGATATCAGTGTCAGAGGCCACGGTCCCATGTGAGGGAATGGACACTCAGCATAATACGGTGATGGGCAGCAGTATGAAAATCTAAGACAGAAAAGAAAACCACTGTGCAGTTAAAATAATATCCCAGTAATGTGAGTCTCCTGCCTCTTGAGAAGTCGCTGTTTGTGCTGTATGAAATGTAGGCGAAATCTGTGCACACTTTTTGCCACTAGTGATCATGTTTAATTAGAACTGTTAACATGAATTTTGAAAATGTCTGTGCTGTTTGTACAGTTTAATAAAACGTTGGGTACGATGGGCGAATGAGTGTAAATGTGATTAAAGGGGAACAAAGAAAGACGCCGCTCCGAAAAGCCATTAAAATTGTGACGGGCGCGTTGCTGTGTGTTCTTCAGGGGTATTTCAACCAGGTGGTAAGGAACCAAAGTCAGGATGCATTTGGATATTAAAAACTGTGCTATGGACTAACACCTATTTCTGCACGAGAGCAACTGTAAAACCAAAATGTGCCCTTTTGTAGGAGCATGCCCCTCCTGCTGATGTCAGCAACGGGATTTGTTTGTGCATCGTGGGGCCAGATCTTCAGCAGTGTATCTCAGTTTGAAGTTGATGGAGCTATGCCAGTTTATACCAGCTGAGCATCAGGCCTTTAGTATCTAAGAATGAAAAATGATATTATAAGAACGAAAAGGGGATCAAAGTAAAGAGCCAAATTCTCCTCTTAGTGACAAAAGGGGTTGCATGGGAATAACAGAGACGTATAATATCCACCACAGTGTTCCAAATATGCTTACAGGGGCCTAAATTTAGACACCCAGTGTGTTATTTTAAAAAGCACTCAGCGTTGGCTTAAACTTAGCTCCCACTGCAGTCAATAGTTAAACTCCCATTGAATCCAGCCGGAGCAGAGTTAGGTCAATGCTGTATGCTTTTGAAAATCCCACACCTAAATCCTTCATTGAGCATGTAAAAGAGGATGGCCTGGTTCTCACTGGTGCTCAGCACTTGCTGCTTGCATTGAAGTCAGTGGGAGCTGGGAGTGCTCAGCACTGCTGATCAGAAGGAAATTTCCTATTAGGTTCTTACATTCAGCTTTAGGAGCCTGTTTTTAGGCATCTAACTTTGAAAGGGTTGGTCTTTTTATACTTAAACCTAGAGTGATGGATGGGCACATTTTAAAAAAAAGATCTACATCACTAGAAATTAAATCACATCACTTCCTGCTCGTTGAATTCCAGCCAAGCCTATTCTCCTCCTGGGGGAATTCTACACTGAAAAATGAAAAATTCTATGCCAAAAAACATTAAAAATTCTGCACAGGATATTTTAAAATTCTGCAAATTTTATTTGTCAAAATAGCACTATATAATAGTGCCAGTTTCAAGTATTTTGGTAATTTATTTCAAAATACATGTCAGCAGGTATGTCTGTAACAATGCAGACACATACATGTACAGTAAAGTCCCCAAGGTCCCAGATTTCAGCACTATCCCTTAGTGAGCACCAACAATGTGCTCAGGGTTATACTAGAAAAACTGTTGAACCAAGCTGTCTTCTGGCTCAGGTTCAACTTCATAGTACTGTGGATTGGCATTGCAGGCATGCAATTTCTGCTATTTCACTTGCTCCCCCCCCACCATCAAGTGGAAATACTGCCAAATAGATACATCACAGATTGCCTCTTAAAGGCATATCACATTTAATATCTGAACTGGCTCCTTGTCTCCTGCTTTGATTTTCTTCTGGGTTTTGGTTTTGAGGTTTCTTACTGTTACCTAATCCTGTCTGGTGTTCCACACTGAGGAACTAAGACAAGTTTCATTATTAACATTGTCATCCGAATTTAGAAATGAACCCAAATCAAAACCTTATTTACCAACATCCCTACCTTACAGGAAGCTTTGGATCTAAACTTTGTGCTCAGCCCCTATCTCCAATGGGATGAACAAAACCTTTGAGATCCAAGACTTTCAAGAAATTCAGAGCTGGGTTTGAAAAGTCTAATCTGAATGGTATCATTCTGAACTGTTGCCTAAATGGTTCCCATTTCTCCTTCCCCCAACCCACACAAACCATCCTGACTCACTTGTCTCTCTCACCAACAGAAACTGGTCCAATAAAATATATTACCTCACCCACCTTGTGTCTCTAATATCTTCACTCACTAGACATAGAAACTTCCTTTCCCCATCTGTAACACTATCTCCTGACAGTCTCAAGCTGGTTAAGCGGAACGCTGGAGGAAGTCCTGTATTTCCTTAGCTTTTGGTTCAGAAGCTCTGGTCAAACACAAACAATTACTACATGCAGAAGACAGATGGTCTAGTGGCTGAGCACCTCCCTAGAACTTAGGAGACCTGGATTCAAGGCCATACTCCACAACATGCTTCCTGTATGACCTTGGACTAGTCTCTCTGGGACAGATTTGCAAAGGATTTAGGCACCTAAGGGCAGAGTTTCACAGAAATTCAGGCACCTAAAAGTGCGGATAAGTGCTTAAGCTCTGACTCTACCCCTTCCTGCCCCTACTCTGGCCCTCCAGGGTGATTCCAAGCACCAGCACAGCAAGCGCGAGCCTGGAGCGGCAAACCATTTGGGGCGCCCTGCCAGTCCCTGCGAGGGCGGCAGTCAAGCTGCCTTCAGCGGCATGCCTGCGGGAAGTCTGCCAGTCCCGCGGATTCAGCAGCAATTCGGCGGCGGGTACGCGGGACCAGTGGACCTCCTGCAGGCGTGCCGTCAAATCCATGGGACCGGGGACCTCCAGCAGGCAAGCCGCCGAAGCCGCAGGACCGGGAACCTCCTGCAGGCATGCCGCCGAAGGCTGCCTGACTGCCGTGCTTGGGGAGGCAAAAAAGCTAGAGCTATCCCTGCTGGCCCCTTTTCTGAGGCCCCGCCCTCAGTCAGCCTCCTCTTGATCCAGCTCCACCACTGAGGCCCCTGCCCACTCGCTCCTCTCTGCCCTCCCCCAGCTGCCAAACAGCTAATCAGCAGGGTCCCAGCTGTGGCTGGTGGGTGCTGAGCTCCCACTATTTTTATCCCTGGTTACTCCAGCCCTGGATGTTGGGATGGGATGGATGCTACCTAACCAGCTTTTCCACTCTTTTGTGCACTAATGTCATGAGCCCACCCTTTGTTTGCCAAACAGGAATCCCTGATACAGCCGGTCAGAACATAGCAAACATTTTTCCCAAAGGAGAAAATGTCCAAACATTTAAGAGATGTGCACCAGCTCTGATTCCTGAACCACAAAGGGAGGGAAGACCCAGGGATCCTGCACACTTAGGTATGTTGTAATGAACTAGTCTCCTAGAGAAGCTCACCAAGAACATGCAGAAAGTCAAAACATATGAGATGAAACCAGTTTCCTTCAGGTGTTGTGTATTTGGTTGTCATGGCTTTTGTTCCTATGGCAACTGAGTTAGATTATTAGGGGATAACCCAGCCAGCTTCCGCGGGTTAGGTGAGCTCTGTGTCTGTAAATAAATGGTAGTTTTGTTAGCTGTCTGCTCTCTGCCTCAAGTGATTTCTTCCTAAACCGGCTGCCCCCAAGGATATAACAAGTGGCAACGATAGATGAGATTCCGGTGCTGCTCCAGTAACAGAAGGAAGTAGAAGTCAAGGTAAAGAACAAACAAACAAAAAAACTGCTTGTTTGCACTGACTGTGAAAGTGAAACTAAAAATCATGGCTACTCTGACCAGGCCACTGGAACCTTTTGATGAGAATATAGTGCAGTGGCATGTGTATACTGAGCGTTTTGAGCTTTTTGTTATTGCAAATGACATTACAGAAGAGAAGAAGGTGCCGATATTCTTAAGTGTTGTAGGGGCTAAAACCTACTCCCTGCTACGCAGCTTACTACACCCTGTTAAGCCTGAGACTAAATCTTACAGTGACACTGTGGAAATCCTGGAGTCCCATTTTTCCCCAAAACCACTGGTAATTGCTGAAAGATACAGGTTCCACAAAAGAGACAAAAAGAAGATGAAACAGTTGTACAATTTGTAGCAATTTTCAAAAAGCTAGCAGAACACTGTGAATTTAAGGAGATGTTAAATGGTGCCCTGCGTGACAGGTTAGTGTGTGGCCTGTACAGTGAAGCTATACGGAAGTGCCTACTGACAGAGGCTCAGCTTTCATTACAGAAGGTTGTTGATATTGCTGTCTCCTTGGAACTGGCTACAAGGGAGGCGCAAATCATCAGTGCATCCCCTAGGGTGCAAAAAGTGTCACAAGAACCTACCCACAAAACTGTGCAGAGTCAGGAAAGTTACCGCTGTGGTAAGCCGGGTCACCAGGCGTCAGAATGCTGGTGTAAGAACGTGGTGTGTCGACACTGTGGCAAAAAATGGCATTGAGCGTACCTGTAAACAAAAGAAAAAGAGGCCTGTGGTCTAGCCAACAAAAAAAGGAACCTTGCATACCCTAGAGCAGACCCAGGATGATCAAGGTGACACCTCATCGCAAGAGGAAGTGCCACTGCATGTTTTGTCTTTCGCAGTGGGCTCACATGAACAGTGGGTAACCCCGTTGTTGGATGGCAAAACTATACTCATGGAACTGGACACCGGCGCAGCCGTCTCGCTGGTCTCTGAGACTGTGTATAAAGAAAAGCTACAGCATCTTCCACTTAAGGCAACAAAAAAAGTTTTGAAGACGTATACGGGAGAAGCTGTGCCCATGTTGGGCACTGTTGATGTTAAGGTGGAGCTCAATGGACAGGCTGCTAAATTGCCATTGTTTGTGGTGAGAGGTAATTACCCAGCTTTAATGGGTAGGTCTTGGCTTAGGAAGATTCAGCTGAACTGGGCAGAAGTGCACCGGATGACTAAAGAAGAAACTAGTCTAACCCCTATACTAAGGAAACATGCTGCTGTTTTTGGAGAGGACCTGGGAAGTATGAAGGGAATCACTGTGACATTGAACATTAAACCTGACAGTCCTGACACCAAAACCTGACATTAAACCTGACACCAAAATATCTGAAAGCCTGAACTGTACCATATGCCATCAGGCCAAAAGTTGAAGCAGACCTGGAGCATCTGGTCACCAATGGAGTCTTAATACCAGTTACCCATAGCCAAAAGGCCACTCCTATCGTTCCAATAGTGAAAAAAGATGGCTCTCTCCAGATTTGTGGTGATTTTAAAGTCACTGTCAACCCAGTGTTGTGTGCAGAGCAATACTCACTTCCCCGCATCGATGACCTCTTCGCAGGCCTGGCTGGGGGACAAAAGTTCAGTAAGATTGATGTGAGTCAAGAATATTTACAGATGCATGTCGATGAAAAGTCCCAAGAGCTGTTGACTATTGTGACTCATAAGGGGCTTTATTGATACTGTCACCTCCCCTTCGGAATAATGTCTGCTCCCACCCTGTTCCAGAGGGCTATGGACCAGATCTTGTGTGGCTTGTCAGGAGTTCAGTGCTATCTGGATGATATCCTGGTCACTGGAAGGAATGAAGAGGATCACTTAAAGAATTTAGAGGCTACCCTACAAAGACTGGAAAAGTATGGCCAATGAGTTCGCAAAGACAAGTGTGAATTCTTCCAGCCCTCTGTTGAATATTTGGGACGCATCATTGATGCTAGCTTAGATCTGGTAACACTGCCACCACCCAGAATTTCAGCATCTGGGGCAATTTCTGTCCCCCTGAAACTCTCCCCTCCCCAGGTTGCCTTGAAAGGCTTCACCAATTCCCTGGTGAATACAGATCCAAACCCCTTGGATCTTAAAACAAGGAGGAATTAACCATCCCCCCTCCTTTCCCCCCATCAGTCCCTGGTGAGTCCAGACCCAATCCCCTGGGACCTTAAAATAAGGAGAATTTAACCATACCCCCTTCTTTCCCCCACCAATCCCTGGTGAGTCCAGATCCAATCGCCTTGGATCTTAAAACAAGGAAAAATCAATCAGGTTCTTAAAAAGAAAGCTTTTAATTAAAGAAAGAAAAATTGAAAATTATCTCTGTAAAATCAGGATGGAAAATGCTTTACAGGGTAATCAGATTCATATAGCCCAGAGGAAACCCCCTCTAGCCTTAGGTTCAAAGTTACAGCAAATAGAGGTAAAATCCTTCTAGCAAAAGAAGCATTTACAAGTTGAGAAAACAAAAATAAGACTAACACGCCTTGCCTGGCTAGTTACTTACAAGTTTGAAACATGAGAGACTGATTTAGAAATATTTGGAGAGCCTGGAGTGATGTCCCGTCCCTCTCAGTCCCGAGAGCAAACAACATCACAAAAAGCACAAACAAAGACTTCCCTCAACCAAGATTTGAAAGTATTTTGTCCCCGTATTGGTCCTCTGGTCAGGTGTCAGCCAGGTTTACTGAGCTTCTTAACCCTTTACAGGTAAAAGAGACATTAACCCTTAACTATCTGTTTGTGACAATTGGAAATCCACTCTGCACGGCAATGCAGATGGCCTCTCAAGGTTGCCTTTGCCCGTCAAACATCAAGATAGTGCCCAAAAGGAAATATTCTACTTTGAACAGGTAGAGAATACACCGTCACTGCTACTCAGATAAAGAAGGCAACTCACGTTGACCCGGTATTGTCCCAAGTTATGGACCCAGTGATGCATGGAAAATCTCGACAAACCTCTCCAATCTCACCCGACCTTTTTACCTACATGTCCAGGAAGACGGAGTTATCGGTCTAATCTGGTTGTTTGTTGTGGGGGAGATGTGTCATTATTCCACCACCACTGAGATCACAGATGTTAGAACAGCTACATTCCAGTCACTGTGGAATAGTGCGCATGAAGGAAATTACACGCAGCTATTTTTGGTGGCCTGGATTAGACAGTGCTATTGAAGAGAAGGCAAAAGCTTGTATGTCATGTCAAGGTATGAGGAATGCACCCCAGTGGGCACCCGTACACCCATGGGACTGGCCTGAAAACCCGTGGCAACGTATTCACGTTGACTTCGCTGGCCCCCTTGAAGGAAGCATGTTCTTGGTGGCAGTAGATGCCCATTCTAAATGGCCAGAAGTCTCTATAATGCAGTCCACTACTGCAGAGAGTACTATACAAAGACTACGGGGACTCTTTAGTCGTTTCAGTCTGCCAGAACAACTTGTGAGTGACAACGGACCGCAGTTCGCCTCTCAGGAGTTTCATAATTTTTGAAGGCAAATGGGATACACCACATCACTTCAGCACCATATCATCCAACCACCAATGGATTAGCTGAAAGATTTGTGCAGATAATGAAACATGCTTTGAAATCAGCAAGGGGGCAACGCTCCATTCAAAAGCGTCTGGATACCTTACGTTCCTACATAAACACACCTCATGCTTCGACCAAGGCATCCCCGGCCTTTCTAATGATGGGACGACAGCTGCGCACTTGCTTTGATCTGCTAAAACCTTCTGAAACCTGACAAATTGTGCAACATCAGCAGCAATATCAAGTCATCAGACGGGCACCCAGAGCAAAAGACCGAACCTTTAGCTCGGGACAGCCAGTTTTGGCTCGGAATTATACTTCCGGAGCTAAATGGGTCCCTACCATGATCATCACTCAAACAGGACCTGTTTCCTACACAGTCCAGACTGCAGAGAATCTTACCTGGTGGCGACATGTAGATCAGCTGTTGCCAGGTCATGCCAGTCCTCAGGACACATCTGCAGTTGAGTGGTCTGACTTCACCTCTTCTGGTGAGACACCGAATGACGAATCACCGGTTCCTGACTGTTCTCCTCCATTACTACCGGTGGCTGAGATACCCCTTTGCCCAGCACGAGCGGATACCACCTCCTCACCCGTTCGTGTTGCGGACCCTGAGCCCATGGTACATTCGGGTGCAACAACACCAGAAGTTCGCCGTAATCCACCTAGAGACAGAAGGCCTCCTCATCGGCTGGATCTTTAACTAGGACGAATCCACGGTTATGGGGCAAAATAATCCCCAGGGTTTAGCCGGGAATGCAGGCAGTCTACTCTCCCTTTCTAGTCTAATGTGTGTTTTATTTAGGGGATGTTCTTATTGGGGGGGAGGAATATGTTGTGTTTTTGGTTGTCATGGTTTTTGTTCCTATGGCAACTGAGTTAGATTATTAGGGGATAGCTCAGCCAGCTTCGGGCTGGTTAGGTGAGCTCTGTGTCTGTAAATAAATGGTAGTTTTGTTAGCTGTCTGCTCTCTTCCTCAAGTGATTTCTTCCTAAACTGGCTGCCCCCAAGGATATCACATCAGGGGCCCACTGATATTTTGGAGGCTTTTGTTACAATGTTAGCCCACAATAGACAATGGTGCTAATGGAATCAGGTCAGTGGTAAGAGGTGTCAGAGGCCCTAGTGTATCCGCCTTGTTTCCAGTTGCATTCCCCCTGTTTTCACTGGCGTAAGTGAGATCAGAATCAAGCCCGGTGGAGCGGATACAGATTGAAAAGTTCTGATAGCTTGTCCATCCAGGCCATCTCTGACAGTGCAACTCTTACCCAGCGGCGTGCACAAGGCATGCGGGGGTTACTCCAGCTGAGATGCTGCAGTAATGCCCCTCGAATGGTTTTGTTCCCATCCCACAGCCTGGGGAAAGAGGATCCCTGGAGAGATCCCAAACGTCCAGCCCAGTTATTCAGGCTAGGCGCTAGCTGAGGATTTGTCTGTAATTAATGCAGGCTAAATTAAGTATCTGTTAACATCCAGCTGGGTTATCGTCCATACAAGGACATTGTGTTCATGTGTCACCCTCACGCAAGCATAGCCAAAGGGAGCAGCCTGAGGAAGTGAGATAATTTGTGTTGCTGAATCATCCTCTGTGGTTCGGTGGCTGAGCACCACAAGCTTTTAACACCCTGATGGCCAGAACTGTTCCCAGATATCATCCCAGACAGCCAAGCTGCAGAGCAGGCAGGTGATTCACAAGGGAAACATGTTTGAATAACTGTCAAAACATGCCCCCCCCTTTCACTTACTGCACACTGTGCTTTTGACTCTGACCGCAATAAGAGGGGTCTGCATCTCGCCCTGAGCGTCACCATTTTGAAAACCAAAGGCCCGAAGCACGGGGGGGCCCTCTATGTTGCGAGAACGTGAATGCTACGCATCTCGCCGGAGCGATGGGCTGAAATGCTGGTCTCTCCCTGCCAGGAGGTGTCTGTGGTGCACAGAGGGTGACGTGGGAAGCGACACTCGCTTTCCTGTGGTGAAGTCTGCTGTGAGATAGGAGCTGACTTGAGCTGAACATGAAGCGTCTATGTGGAAGCTGACAAAAACTCAGCCCCTTGCTGATGTTTTCAGCTAAACCTAACTCCTCCAAAGCCAGGTGCAAAATCTTCTTCGGAAAGGGGCATGTTTTATTGCAAACGGTTTCATCCAAGTCTTACAAGGGCTTGGTTAGTCTTTCATTAGGGGGCCGAATCCTGCCTTTGGCTCCAGGTGAAAACAGTGGCGTATGTATATCCACAAGGATGGCCTCCCAGGTGTCAGGTCTAAATGTAAGCCACGTTTTTGCACCCACAATTCGACTATGGTCTCAGCTCAGGTCGTGAGAGGGGCAGGAACCCAGATTTGCACCCACAATTGATTTGGAGCTAGATTCCACTACCCTTACCCATGCTGAGTGGCGCCAAAATGTGATTCCCCCACTCAGTTACTCACATGAACAGCCCCATTCTTGTCAATGGAGCTATTCATGGGAGTAATTGCTCATCAAAGTAAGGGGAGGAAGGAGGTTGTCAGTTGTCTCATTGAGTTAAGGTACTGCTCAGTGAGAGTAACGGTGGTAGGATCAGGACCAAAATCAATTGCATATGTATTAACAGCCAAACCATGGACAGCTTCTACACAGGTGCTTTGGCGTGTGGGTGCCTTGACTCCCTTCCAGCACATCCAGAATGGTCTAAATTAGTCTGTGGTGTACATCGTGCTGGATCAGTGGGCCCCAGCTGTAGGCCATGGAGCATATCTGCTGGTGTTCTGAGGAGAACATGCTTGACATATGGTACTGGTTCATCCGCTTGGTTTTCAGCTACTACATCACGTCAGAAGATAGTCAGAAAGACATTAAATACTCGCCTAACTAATGTTACTATTCCATAGAAGCAATTGGCATAGTTGCCACGGGGATTCCACATGATCACAAGTGCTGGTTGGAAAATATATTTTATATTCTGCAAAATATATATTACTACTACTACTACTACTAATAATAATAATAATAGAAAACAAAAAAAAATCCTATGTTTTTCCTGACATTTTTCAGCCAAAAACTTCTGAGTTTGGATTTTCATGAAACTAAACTCTAGTGTCAACAATGGAGCCAATATTTTCCTTCACGCCGTGCCTGTGTATTATCTTTTAGAAAATATCTCTTTTGCACTCACTCTCTCTCTCTCTCTGCTCTTTCTTGCTGCTTGCAATGGCAGGAGACACACACAAAATGTTGTTTTGCCACTTTCTTGAGCCAGACTCACTCAGCAGCATCAGTAAATAGAGTGGTAGCCCCAGGGGTGGGGTTAGAGCAGCTCTCGAGAGCATTTCTAATCCTAAAGAGATCGGCCATGCAGATGTGTCTGAGGCAGAGCTGCTGGTGGCTGCGTGACTTTCATAGCACCCTTAGCTGGTGTATAGTTCATTGATGCCAGGTACACAGGTCCAGAGCTTCTAGAGGCAGTGGTTCTCAAACTTATTTGATCAGAGCCCTCCTTCTTCGTGTCTGTAGTCATTTACACCCACACCCACAAGTACGTATACTGCCACCCAGCTCTGAAGGCGGAGGGGAGAGCAGTGGCCGCTGGCCAGGCGCCTGGCTCTGAACGCAGAGGGGAGAGCAGCGGCTGCTGGTCGGATGCCCGGCTCTGAAGGCGGAGGGGAGAGCAGCGGCTGCTGGCCAGGTGCCCAGCTCTGAATGCAGAGGGGAGAGCACGGCTGATGGCGGGTGCCCGGCTCTGAAGGCAGAGGGAAGAGCAGCGGCTGATGGCGTGTGCCCGGCTCTGAAGGCAGAGTGGAGACCAGCGGCTGATGGCCGGGTGCCCGGCTCTGAACGCAGAGGGGAGAGAATCGGCTGCTGGCCGGGTGCCCAGCTCTGAAGGCAGAGGGGAGAGCAGCGGCTGCTGGCCAGGTGCCCAGCTCTGAAGGCGAAGGGGAGAGCAGCGGCTGCTGGCTGGACGCCCGGCTCTGAAGGCAGAGGGGAGAGCAGCGGCTGCTGGCCGGGCGCCCGGCTCTGAACACAGAGGGGAGAGCAGCGGCTGCTGGCCGGGTGCCCGGCTCTGAAGGCGGAGGGGAGAGCAGCGGCTGCTGGCCGGGCGCCCAGCTCTGAATGCAGAGGGGAGAGCAGCGGCTGATGGCGGGTGCCCGGCTCTGAAGGCAGAGGGAAGAGCAGCGGCTGATGGCATGTGCCTGGCTCTGAAGGCAGAGAGGAGACCAGCAGCTGATGGCCAGGTGCCCGGCTTTGAACGCAGAGGGGAGAGAAGCGGCTGCTGGCCGGGTGCCCAGCTCTGAAGGCGAAAGGGAGAGCACGGCTGATGGCGGGTGCCCAGCTCTGAAGGCAGAGGGGAAAGAAGCGGCTGCCAGCTGGGCGTCCGGCTCTGAACGCAGAAGGGAGAGCAGCAGCTGCTGGCCGGGCGCCCGGTTCTGAAGGCAGAGGGGAGAGCAGCGGCTGCTGGCCGGGTGCCCGGCTCTGAAGGCGAAGGGGAGAGCAGCGGCTGCTGGCCGGGTGCCCGGCTCTGAAGGCGGAGGGGAGAGCAGCGGCTGATGGCCAGGTGCTCAGCTCTGAAGGCAGAGGGGAGAGCAGCGGCTGCTGGCCGGGCGCCCGGCTCTGAACGCAGAGGGGAGAGCAGCGGCTGCTGGTCGGATGCCCAGCTCTGAAGGCGGAGAGGAGAGCAGCGGCTGCTGGCCGGGCGCCCAGCTCTGAATGCAGAGGGGAGAGCACGGCTGATGGCAGGTGCCCGGCTCTGAAGGCAGAGGGAAGAGCAGCGGCTGATGGCATGTGCCTGGCTCTGAAGGCAGAGGGGAGACCAGCAGCTGATGGCCAGGTGCCCGGCTTTGAACGCAGAGGGGAGAGAAGCGGCTGCTGGCCGGGTGCCCAGCTCTGAAGGCAGAGGGGAGACCAGCAGCTGATGGCCAGGTGCCCGGCTCTGAAGGAGGAGGGGAGAGCAGCGGCTGCTGGCCAGGTGCCCAGCTCTGAAGGCGAAGGGGAGAGCAGCGGCTGATGGCCAGGCACCCAGCTCTGAAGGCAGAGGGGAGAGCACGGCTGATGGCGGGTGCCCAGCTCTGAAGGCAGAGGGGAAAGAAGCGGCTGCCAGCTGGGCGTCCGGCTCTGAACGCAGAAGGGAGAGCAGCAGCCGCTGGCCGGGCGCCCGGTTCTGAAGGCAGAGGGGAGAGCAGCGGCTGCTGGCCAGGTGCCCGGCTCTGAAGGCAGAGGGGAGAGCAGCGGCTGATGGCCAGGTGCCCGGCTCTGAAGGCAGAGGGGAGAGCAGTGGCTGATGGCCGGGTGCCCGGCTCTGAAGGCAGAGGGGAGAGCAGCGGCTGATGGCTGGATGCCCAGCTCTGAAGGCAGAGGGGAGAGCAGCGGCTGCTGGCTGGGTGCCCGGCTCTGAAGGCAGCGCTGCACCTGAAGCAATGCAGAAGGGCAGAAATGTGGAAAGTGATATTTGTCAGTGTCACTTTTCACAGCAGACTTAGTTCCCCATTGACACCGTTACTTCTGTGCTGCTGCTGCCATCCCGAGGCTGACAGCCTCACAGTGAGGGATTCGGGCCGGTGGGGAGGTAACGAGAGCCCAAGCCTGGGTGGAACTGCTCCAGCTGTCAGGTGTGCACAGCCTGTCTGCACGATCCCCAGTTGCCTGGGGCGGACAACCAGAGCTCTTCAAAAAAAAAAGGAAAGCACACAGCTTGCGCTTCCTTTGACACATTCCTGTGCCTGCCATGGGAGGCCTGCCCCATAGTTTGAAAACCACTGCTCAAAGATATTTAGGAAATGAATTCAAATGAAATCAAAGAGAATTAGGCACCTGAATACTCTGGAGATCTGGGCCTCAATTACTATGTGGATGGGGGTCAAATAAGCACTGAGTTAGAGGGGGGGAAAGTCCCCTCAGCGGATAAATTTCTGCCCTGAGCACGCGCACCACTGCCTCCCTCAAGGCATTTGGGGACCTATCTCCCACCTAAGCCCCAGAGTGATTCATGAACCATGGGAAGACAGGTGTTACTCCACCTATTTCACCCAGGGGACCTGATCCAGTTGGTGTGCTCAGAGGCTTCCCACTAGATCAGGTCCCGGTTAAAATCTGGCCAGAGCAAGATGGTAGAATAGCTTCAACAGGAGAGACTGAGGGAGCCCACCTCAGAATAACCCCTAGCCCAGTGGTTAGAGCATGCTCCTGAAAAGCGGTTCTGTGGGGTGTGAGACAGGTGCCTAATTCATTTCCATGGAAACGGCCTAGGTGCCTAAGCCACCGGACTGCAGGAGGGGTTCCCATGTATGGATCATAAGCAGAGATAGGCACATCCCTGTAGCCCAGACTTTGGCACCAATCTCTGAGAGCGGGGCAGGGCTTAGGACAAACCCCTCTCTTTGGCTTCTCCCGTTGGCTAGCTCAGGCAGTTCCCTTCCTATCGCACTGTCTGTTGTGGGTCACATTCTCAGACACCTCTCTCTCCCCATGCATTGTACAGAGAGCCTGGGCTCCACAGGCTTAGTGGATTACAGTGTTGTTCCTGTGATTTTCTAGGTGCCTAAAAAGTTAAGCATTGCAATGCTCAAGGTCATAGCACCCAAGTCCCTTTGTGGATTCAGGCCACAGAGACTGCACTACCTAGGGTGACCAGATAGCAAGTGTGAAAAATTTGGACAGGGGGTGGGGGGTAATAGGAGCCTATATAAGAAAAAGCCCCCAAAATTGAGACTGTCCCTATAAAATCTGGGCATCTGGTCACCCTATCTCTCACTTCAGCAAGGGCAAGATTTTAATCCTGCGCTGAATCTGATAGTCACAGAACGGAGGCCATGGGTCAGTCTGTGAATAGGCCAAAGTGCGTACTGGTGTGAAATGGTTAGGCAGATACCAAGGCACTTGTGTCCCAAGGCACATAGGCACCTTAGAAATACCTGAGACAGAATCTGGACAAGACTCTTCACGCTTCTTCCTTTAAATCACATAAGTAGTGTCCCTTTAAGGTACTAATGGGACTTTCTGCATGCTCATTATGTGTGTCAGGGACCCTGATCCTAGGCACCTGGAGAAAGGCCTGATCACTTTCCCAGGGCCAAAGGGAGCTTATAGGAAGCAGACTAAGCACTGTGATTGGTGGAGGTTGTGAGGGGTGGAGTCAGAGACCCTTTAAAGCTGGACATTTCCTCCTCAGTCAGACTGATGGGGAAATTCAAAGATGAGAGAGGCCAGGCCAGGCCAGAAAATAAAAGACAAGAAAAGCAGGGTAGCTTGGTTCAGGAATTTGCTGATTTTTCTTTCCTGGCTTTACAGGGAAGTTATGGCCTTAGCTGTAGCTGTGAAAATTCACTCTGGGATTGGCTAGTGTGGGGGCTGTTTTCTTTACCACACAGGGACGGGGTCTGCAGGATCAATGGGTATGTGTGTAAAATCACTGCAGACTAATGGATGCTGGGAGTTCAATATAAAACATCCCTAGCAGTTTATTTGTGGTTCCATAGCAGTAACCTGGCAGGCAATAACACTGCAAATATTGTAATGTGACAGGGTCAAGCCAGATGGCTACAGGAGAGTGGTAGTAGGCAGATATATTAGCCCCAGGTTAAGTAGGTTCCCTTTCCCTGGGTAAGGTAACAGGGAAGGTTCCAGAACAATCAGGAACTTTCTGGAAACAATTAAGGCAGACAGGCTGATTAGAACACCTGCAGCCAATCAAGAAGCTGCTAGAATCAATTAAGACAGGCTAATCAGGGCACCTGGGTTTAAAAGGGAGCTCACTTCAGTTAGTGGTGCGCGTGTGAGGAGCTGAGAGTGAGAGGGTGTGCTACTGGAGGACTGAGGAGTACAAGCATTATCAAACACCAGGAGGAAGGTCCTGTGGTGAGGATAAAGGTGTTTGGAGGAGGCCATGGAGAAGTAGCCCAGGGAGTTGTAGCTGTCATGCAGCTGTTACAGGAGGTACTATAGACAGCTACAGTCCACAGGACCCTGAGCTGGAACCTGAAGTAGAGGGTGGACCTGGGTTCCCCCCAAAACCTCCCAACTCCTGATCCAACATGGGAAGATCTCTGAGACTAGCAAAATCCTCCAATAAGTGCAGGATCCACCAAGGTAGAGGAGGAACTTAGTCACAGTAGGGAGAAAAGGACCAGGTCATCCAGCTTAACTCTGAGGGTTTCCAACACTATTCACCTTCCCCATGAAAGCTGCACCCTCCCCACTGAAAGCAGCACGCCTCTATTTAATGTAAGTGGCTATAGAGCAACTGTTCTCCTATCTAGGCACTGATGATGGCTGCCCACTTTAAGGGGTGGGGATCAAGCAGAAAAAATGAGGCCTATGCACAACAGAAGGAATTAGGACTATACATTCAAGCAGGTTGGAGAGCTAACACTGAACTCAAATTAGAGTCCTGGAGGCACCTAGAGTAGAACAGAAAACCAGATGCCTCAATCCCACCTCCCCCACCCCATGGAACCACTCCTGGGATAGTTCTCACTGGTTTTAAACCCTGAATGAGTGGGCTGTAGCCCACGAAAGCTTATGCTCAAATAAATCTGTTAGTCTCTAAGGTGCCACAAGTACTCCTGTTCTATTTTTTAGACACTATGGTGACGGATGCTTGATAGATGGAAGGTTTGACTGATCAGGGAGCATCCATCTATATATTCATGACATACAGATTGGCTTGGGAGTGGGGTGAATTAGAAATCTCCACCCAAGGTAACTTTCTGGCTACAACTGGAAGGTAGAGCTGTAAATCAAAGGGATTTGGTCATGATACTGAAGCTGGGTCAACTCACTCATGCCTGCATATTCACCCACTTGCCCTCTGAAATGTTCTTCCCCCCTGCATCCTTCTGAGCAGATCCTGCTCTCCAGTCCCAAGCCTGAAGGGACAGGAGAGAAGACAGTGGAGAGGACTAAAGGTTGGGAGGTAGTACTTGAGGGTGAGGAGAGAGCAAGAGGGCTAAGGGTTGGTAGAAAACAGAGAAGACCGAAAACAGAGGGTAGAGATTGGGCTACTCAGAGGGAAGGAGGAGAGAGGGGAAATGCTGACAGCAAAATCTAGATGGGGATAAAGGCAAAATAAGAAAGAAACAATAAATAGAAACTGTCACGCTGTCTGGAGTGGCCCACGACTGTGAGTGTCAGTCTCAGGACAGGGGGTCAAGAAGCAGACTGGAGACCTCAAACTGGTTATATGTGCTACAATTAGATTTCACCAACCCGGTAACAAATGTCAACTCCTGAAGCACTCTAACAGTCTTACCACGGAGTCACAGACAGTCCCCTTGGGCATTTCCCTCTGTTTTGCTACCTGGGCAAGGTGGACTTAGTTGGTTGCTATACACCAAAGATCTCTTGGGACTGGAAGCAACTGGAATATTTTGTGATCAGTCACTTACCTAGGTCAACTTAGAATCACAGAATATCAGGGTTGGAAGAGACCTCAGGAGGTCATCTAGTCCAACCCCCTGCTCAAAGCAGGACCAACACCAACTAAATCATCCCAGCCAAGGCTTTTTCAAGCTGGGCCTTAAAAACCTCTAAGGATGGAGATTCCACCACCTCCCTAGGGAACCCATTCCAGTGCTTCACCACCCTCCTAGTAAAATAGTGTTTCCTAATATCCAGCTAAGACCTCCCCCACTGCAACTTGAGACCATTGTTCTTGTTCTGTCATCTGCCACCACTGAGAACAGCCAAGCTCCATCCTCTTTGGAACCCCCTTCAGGTAGTTGAAGGCTGCTATCAAATCCCCTCTCACTCTTCTCTTCTGCAGACTAAATAGGCCCAGTTCCCTCAGCCTCTCCTCGTAAGTCATGTGCCCCAGCCTGCTAATCATTTTTGTTGCCCTCCGCTAGACTTCCTCCAATTTGTACACATCCTTTCTGTAGTGGGGGGACCAAAACTGGACACAATACTCCACATGTGGCCTCACCAGTGCCAAATAGAGGAGAATAATCACTTCTCTTGATCTGCTGGCAATGCTCCTACTAATACAGCCCAGTATCCCTTTGGTCTTCTTGGCAACAAGGGCACACTGCTGACTCATATCCAGCTTCTCATCCACTGTAATCCCCAGATCCTTTTCTGCAGAACTGCTGCTTAGTCAGTCGGTCCCCAGCGTGTAGCAGTACATGTGATTCTTCCTTCCTAAGTGCAGGACTCTACACTTGTCCTTGTGAAATCTCATCAGATTTCTTTTGGCCCAATCCTCCAATTTGTCTAGGTCACTCTGGACCCTATCCCTACTCTCCGGCGCATCTACCTCTCCCCCCAGCTTAGTGTCTTGTACCTCAGATCTCACACCAAAGACACTGCTTGTGGCCAATCCTATAGTAAACTAACTAAGGGTTTATTAACTAGGAAAAAGAAATGAGTTACTCACAGGTTAAAACTGGCAAACATACATACATACATACACAAATGAGTTACAGTCTATGGTTCCAAAAGGTGACAAAGTTGTAGCAATCTGTGAGCACTGCATGTCTTTTAGGGCTCACCCAGGTTAACCCTGGGGATCTCTGTTGCTGTTTTATGACTTCAGCCCTATGAGAGTCCAAACAGCAAAAGAGATGAAAAATTTTCTTCTTCACTATCTTTATTTTCTTCTTCCAGATTTCAAGTTGATGGAATGAGCCCTCTTGCACTGTAGCCTCTTCATGGCTGTGAAGGAGCAGTTAATAAAGTCTTTGTGTTGTGATGTCTCTCAATGGCCCATTTTGTTTTCATAGCCTTCTTGAGGAGCAGGAGATAATCCCTCCTGAACTTAAATATTAACTTATGGCACATGATAAAGACAATATAAGTGAGATTAATGCATGCTGCAATTTACAAGGATGTCATAAAGTCTAAATACTAAACACATTGTTGTAAGTTCTATACTCATCTTAACCATACTAACACACAGGTGAAATGGACTGATTTCCAGCAATGAATTTCAGTGCTCAGCTGAGGGCTAAAGCCTTGGCAAGAGCTGGCACCTGGTTTGCCGGCATCGCAGAAAAAGGACACAGTATAGTAGGAAAGAGACTGAAGAAAAACTGCACCAGGTACAGAAGACAAGAGGAAAGGAATGCAGGTTGTTATGATTTTTATACAGCATTGTCTTTATACAACACTTTAAATCAATGGTCTGATTGTTGTTCCTAGATGCCACCAGCATCTTTAAAGAGGAAAGAGAGTCTTGTGGTTAAGATACAGGATGAGGACTCAAGCAGTGTGAGTTCAGTTCCTAGTTCTGCTGCAGGAGTTCTGTGTGACCGTGGGAAAATCATTTAACATCTCTGGGCCTCAGTTTTCTATCTTCCTTTCTCCAGCTTCAGGGATTCATAGATTCCAAGGCTAGAAGGGACCATTGTGATCATCTAGTCTGACTTCCTGTATAACCCAGGCCAGAGAACTTCCCCAAAAGCATTCCTAGAGTGTATCTTTTAGAAAAAGGAATCTAATACTGAAGAGGAAAGGTCTCTCCATTATTTATCACATGTGGAGAATAGTGTCATATAAAAACTCCCAGTGAAGGTTTTAGATCTCCTTCGAGGTCGTTAATAAAAAAGGTTAAATAGCTGCTTCATTATCTTGCCAGAAATTGATATCAGACTAACTGGCATATAATTACCAGGTCATCAGCAGCTATTTTCCCTTTTTAAATATTGGCAAAACTTTAGCTTTCTTCTGATCTCCAAAAACTTCTCCAGTGTTCCAAGACTTTCTGAAAATCAACATTAATGGTCCAGTGAGTGCCTCAGCCAGCTCTTTTAAAACTCTTGGATGCAAGTTATCTGGACCTGCCAATTTTAAAATATCTAACTTTACTAGCGGCTGCTTAACATCCTCTTAAGACATGAGTGCAGTGGAAAGAGTATTATCAAATTATATTACTATATCATATTTTCCCCCAAATACAGAACAGAAATACTTATTGAATGTGTCTGCCTTTTCTGCATTATTACTGATAATTCTACCATTTCCACTAATAGCAGTAATACCATTGCTAGGATTTCTTTTGTTCCAAGTATACTTTAAAAACTCCTTCTTATTGTTCTTAACTATACTGGCCATAGATTTTTCCTTGTGTCTCTTTGCTTCCCTTATCAATTCTCTATAGTTCCTACAGTTCCTAGCTTCTGATTTTATATTCTTTACTATCAAGTTCCCCTTTCTTTAATTTGTTATATAGCTTCTTTCATGACCCTTCTAAACCAGGTCAGTTTTTTAACCAACATGGCCTTCTTCCTCAATTGTAAGATTGTGGCTTTTGGAGCATCTTGTAAAATGTTCTTTAACAATTCAAAATTATCTGATTTGTCTCATAATTGTTTTCCACTTTGTGAAATTAGCCCTTTTTAAAGCACCAAGTATATATATCACTGGTCTGGACTTCATTCTGTTTGCACATTATAAATGTTGCACTTAAGTTACCATTAATTTTTAGTTCTGTAATCAGATCCTCTTTATTTGTCAAAAGGAGGTCCTGTAGAAAGTGTAGAGAATTCCCCAGTGTTGGATGTAACACTTTTTGTGTATTTAGTTGGGAAGTATTTAGAGGCAGGGACTGTCTCTGCGTTTGCTTAACACAACAGGGCTTTGATCTTGGTCGAGTCTTCTAGTCGCTCCCATAATAAATAAAACAAAATGTTCCCGGCTTTGGAAGGGAAGGGTTGACACATCACTTGTCCTCAGCCATGACCTGCTAAGGATAGTTTTGGCAGACTCATTTTGTCCCCAAAGTAGTGACAGGTATGCAACAGGTTGATGTGGCAAGGGGAAGTTGATTAAAAGGGAGCTGTGATCGCAGGACTCTCACAAATGAACATATAAATTTTCCTTCAATATCATCCACTGCTAAAACACCAACTCCTTGAAAGTGAGGCAAATGTGCGGCAGAGTGGTGATGACTCATTTCCTGAGCGGCATGAGAAACGAGAGCTCTCACATTTATGCTTGTTATCAATCACTAGTTTAAAGGAAATCTAATGCTGCACTATCCATCACCACCAACGATGAATATGGGCTCAGGGACAGACAGAATTGATTTACATGTCTGGGGCAGCCATTTCCAGAAGTGTAGCATTCTGGGTGTGGGAATGTTGCTAAGCACTGACCTTCTGGAAACCACATGACCTAAAACTTGAACATTTCACTGTGTCTAGTCCCTAGCAGCAAGAGATATTAAACAAGTGAACATCAGCTAGATGTCTATATTAAGTCTATGTCTGGTCCACCTTGTATTTAGCTGTGACACTCTGTATAATTCCGTAATGGAGGACAGAGCTGTCCCTAGGGACCCTGAGCAGCACGGGACACTGAGGAGACTTAACCTTTAAGACTCCATTATAAGAAATGGAAAGGGAGGTGGATATTTTTTGCTGTTTTTAAAATTAAATAGGTAGCTAGGATTGTTTTTAAAATTATTATGAAAAACAAGTTTAAGCTTTGTTGTAACATATGTTGTTTGCCTGGAGTGCAAGACCTGAATGCTTGTGTAGGAGAAACTCTTTGAGTTGGCTTTTTAAATACCTTTCTGCTGTTTCACATCTGATACTCCTTGATGAAACATAGGAGCCTTGTCTTATAACAGGCTTATTCAAAGTGATACAAGCTACAAAAGTGAGATCTTGGAAGTGTGTTGCCATTTTCATAATGCAATAAAAATACTGTAATGATAAATAATAATTAATACATAGTGTATAATAAACATGTCACAAAAACAAATTTTATATTTTCAAGATCACTGCTTTTATAATTTATACTCAGGTAAAGGAGAAAATCCCTGGAAATATTCATTTTTAAGAGGAGGTTCACAAGACTTGACATTTTAGTGAAAGGGGTTCACAGGTTATTAAAGTTTGGGAACCACTGCATTAAGATTTGTTTTTTAGTAGCTGTTATGTCCACCAGATGAGTGTCAGAGATGGCAGTCTTGTGTATATGGGAGCCTTAGCGTATGTTCCATGAGGACAAGGTGGTGCTCAGAACACCAGAATCCATTCTTTGTAAGGTAAATCCTTCCTTCCACACTTCTCAAGAGGCTGCACTTCCTTCATTTTGTCCAAAACTATAATACCCAAAGGCATGGCACATCTTAGAGGTCAGAAGAGCATTGAAAATCTACCTCAAGCATGAAGAATCTACAAGAAGACTGGGTTCCTTATTTGTGTCCTTCCACCCAAAGTGCCAGGGACTGAGAGCTACCAAATCCTCCATCACTATATGGTTTAGACTGTTTTTTGGAAGCCGACAAATCATCAGAGGTTCCTGTCCTGGAAGAGGTCAAAATGCACTCCACGACATCCTTAGCAGCGTAGGTGAAATGAATAGGTGCGTCCACTTTGGAAATTTGCAAAGCAGCCACCTGGTCTACAGCTAACACCTTTGTTAAGCTTTACAAAGAGGACTTACTTATTTTTTGCAAAGGCGTCCTTTGAGAGGAAGGTGCTGAAGGCAGTAGCCCAGAAATATAGACCTTTGAGCAAGCTCTTTAAAATGGGGGGTACTTCTCATCTACTGAACTCCTGTTTTCATATCCCTCCCTACATCTGATTACTTTAAATGGAGCAATTACCATAGGACCATTTGTCTGTGGTCTAATGTACATAATTATTGTGTCTGTCTGTTAATGATGTTATGCAAGTGTTATAGCTTGGGACTAACTCATCTAGTGGTAAGTAGGAGCAGAGCGGGCGTGGTCAGAGTATGTGGAGCCAAAACAATGCTTTGTCTCTGTGAAGCTGCAGGGAGGGGGTGTAGAGGCCCAGAAGTCTAGACTTGTGGGAGATGCCTTTACCAGGAAGGAAATTATTGGTAAAAATTTTCTGTTATAGTGATAGACTCAAGGAGCTCAATCTTATTGCTGGAAGATTCTCTGCACCTTGAAGTCTTTAAACCACGATTTGAGGACTTCAATGGCTCAGACACAGGTTTGATACAGGAGTGGGTGGGTGAGATTCTGTGGCCTGCATTGGGCAGGAGGTAAGACTAGATGATCAAAATGGTCCCTTCTGACCTTAAAGTCAATGATTTGATGATTCTATGTTTCCCAGACCTGAAGAAAAGCTCTGTGTAGCTCAAAAGCTTGTCTCTCTCACCAACAGAAGTTGGTCCAGTAAAAGACATTACCTCACCTACCTTGTCTCTCTAATATCCTGGGACCAATATGGCTCCAAATCGTTTATAGTCAGGCCCAGATAGGCTTCTGGAATCCAACTCCCCGTCCTTCTAGCACAGGGGTTGGCAAACTTTTTGGCCCGAGGACCACATCTGGGTATATAAATTGTATGGCGGGCCATGAATGCTAATGAAATTGGGGGTTGAGGTGCGGGGGGCGGGTGAGGGCTCCGACTAGGGGTGAGGGCTCTGGGGTGGGGCTGGGAATGAGGGGTTGGGGATACAAGAAGGTGCTCTGGGCTGAGATCAAGGGGATTGGAGGACAGGAGGGGGATCAGGGCTGGGGCAGGCAGGTGTCAGGGGTGCAGGCTCCTTACAGCACTTAAGCAGCTCCCAGAAGTAGTGGCATGTCACCTCTCCGGCTCCTATACAGAGGCATGGCCAGGTGGCTCTGCGCGCTGCTGTATCTGCAGGCACTGCCCCTACATCTCCTATTGGCTACGGTTCCTGGCTAATGGGAGCTGCAGGGGCAGCGCTTGGGGCAGGGGCAGTGTGCGGAAGCCCCTGGCTGCCGCTACACGTAGGAACCGGAGGGGGACATGCTGCTGCTTCTGGAAGCAGAGCAGAGTGGGACAAGCCCTCGACATTTCTCCCTGGCTGGAGCACCAGACCGGGGGGAGCCACAGACCCCGCTTCCAGGTGGGAGTTTGAGGGATGAATTAAAACATCTGAAGGGCTGGATATGGCCCCCGGGCTGTAGTTTGACCACCCCTGTTCTAGCATATACTCAAAGAGTTATAGAGACTCAGTTTCACTTCATTCCCATCTCAGCTCATCCACCAGCCACCAGTATTACCATAACACTAGCTAGAGTTGTCCAAAACTCTTCCTTTATGTTTCCTTTGAGCATTGCCTTTGGTTTTGATCCACCCAGAAATACTGAGTTTCACTTTGAGTTTTGGGGTTTGAGGGAGTAAAACAATCCAAAGCAATACTCATTCTCAAATGTTTTCCACTCGGCTCTTGCATCAAACCTTGCAAAAGCACACACTGTGCAACTCGTACGTCGTCCCAGGTTCCTTCAAAAGGTTGGCAAACTGTATCGACTCTCTGAGCTCCAGTAGAACATTGGGACAGGTTGGAACGTGAGCATGAATAGTCTGGGCTAGCCACCGTGATGTTAACACAACTTTGCATCAGTGCAGGCAAGGTTAAGTCATGTCTTAGGGCATTGGTTTTCAAACTGTGGGGTGTGGTCCTGGAGGGCACTAGAGGGGCATGGAGCTGTGGCCAGCCAGGTGTTCAGGCCGGGGCAAGATAGCAGCAGGAAGAGAGGCAGGGAATCTCGAGCAGTTGGGAGGGAAAAGAGAACAGTCCCACCCCACCCCATGCCTCCCCGCCCTGGCAGCATTTTGCTGCTTTCCTTCTCCTCCCCAGCCTGACAGTTGGGGACTCCCTGCACACGCTCCCTGCAGCTGCCTCACCCTAGACACTGGGCCAGCCACAGCCCCACATATTTTAAGCTAGCCAGAGACTGCAAGCAAGGAGCCACAGACCACTCTATGCTGTGCTACCATGGGCTTTTCCGGGGATGGAGCTAACCAGGTCCTGCCACCAGCCAAGATGTGAGTTGCCTGCTCCCCTCAGTGAGTCACTTTCTGCACCAGAGAGGCAGGAGTGGAAGGGAACCAGTCATGTAGCTTCCGTGGAGAAGGGAGTGCAGCAAAAAACATATGGGAGCCTCTGTTTTAGAGGAAGTGCAATCTTGTGGTAAAAGTTTTAGTTGATCATTGGAGATCTGGATTCAGTTCCTGGCTCTGTGACAACACGCCCTGTGTAACCTTGGGCAAGTCATTTACTCTCAATGCCTCAGTTTCCCATTTCTAATACAAGGAAGTTCCCCCTCCTGATCTGTCTTGTGTCTATCTGTCTTGTGTCTTTGGGGCAGGGCCTGTCTCACAGTATGTATGTGCAAAAGAGCCTCAATCTCAGTTGGTGCCTCTAGGCATTACCATAATGTAAATAATAACAACGTACCAGTGTGTCAGCTAATTGTATAACCCATATGCCTAATAGGGAGCTATCTCTTTAGGAGACCCCTTGCTGGGTAGAAGTGAGTTGTGTCCAGGTAATTGCTTCTGGATTTGGGGTGTGGTAGTTTTGGGTCTGCTCCGATAGGTTCTCTGTTGCTGGGGTCAGACTCCATGAGGGCAAGTGGTCAGGGTGGCTGCTTTACAAATGGTCATGTGACCTGGGTGAGTTGCGAGTAGCTGAACCCAGGAGTAGAAAACAGGCTGTTTGCCCTAACTCTGAAGTATTTTGCAGAAGGTGAGTGATCTTGTTAAGCCTTTAACAAGGAAGCATGGGCAATGTTAATTACTGAAAGGGACAAATAATTTCTTCTATCTTAATTGTATACTTTGAATGTTGTTTGAGTTTAGCCAAACTGTTTTAATTAAATGTCTCAACTAGTCTGAGTCACCAACTTTTCTTTAAATATACTAATGGGGAAAGAACAGGAGTACTTGTGGCACCTTAGAGACTAACAAATGTATTTGAGCATAAACTTTCATGGGCTAAAACCCACTTCATCGGATGCATGAAGTAGAAAATACAGTAGGAAGAGATATATATACAGAGAACATGAGAAAGTGGGAGTTGCCATACCCACTATAATGAGAGTGATCAGTTAAGGTGAGCTATTATCAGCAGGAAAAAAAACCTCTTTTATAGTGATAATCAGGATGGCCCAGTTCCAACAGTTGACAAGGTGTGAGCAACAGTAGGGGGGGGAGATAAGCATGGGGAAATAGTTTTACTTTGTTTAATGACCCATCCACTTACAGTCTTTATTCAAGCTTAATTTAATGGTGTCAAGTTTGCAAATTAATTCCAATTCAGCAGTCTCTCATTGGAGTCTGTTTTTGAAGTTTTTTGTTGTAATATTGCAACTTTTAGCTCTGTAATCGAGTGACCAGGGAGATTGAAGTGTTCTCCAACTGGTTTTTGAATCTTATAATTCTTGACATCTGATTTGTGTCATTTATTCTTTTACATAGAGACTGTCCAGTTTGGCCAATGTAATGGGGAAAGAGCCATTTATATTTTGCTGTTCTCAGTTCTTGTATTTTATTGTCAGAGGGTTTTTTTTTTTTTTAATCTATACACTTAACTGAGTGGTTGGTTAATCAGTTAGCTGACTGGCTCTCAATGATTTCAGCAAAGGACGAGTCTGCATGGATTCCAACTGAAGATTCTCAAAAGCAAGTGGAGCGGAAATGTTGCATCCCTTCACACAAAGATGCCGGGGTGCACAGCAAATGAGGGCCATAGAAGAATGCCACAAAAGAAAGCCAGAAGTACGTGGAATGCTGGGATGGAAACAGGGCTGGCTCTAACTTTTTTGCCACCCCAAGCAAAAAAGAAGCGCGCCATCCTGCCCTACCCCACCCCTGCGAGCACCACGCCGCTGAACCCCACACACTGCCGAAACCCCCGCTCCCCCAAGCACCACGCTGCCCGAAGCCGAGTGCCGCCCAAAGCCACCACCCCCCCGAGCGCTGCACAGCCAAAACAAAAAAAACCCTTCTTCAGCGCTGCCCCAATGAACCAAAACAAAAAACAAAAACAGAGCACCACCCCGCCCCAAGGTGCCGCCCCAAGCACGTGCTTGGTCGGCTGGTTCCTGGAGCCGGCCCTGGATGGAAATCAATGCATCATGGGACATTGAGCCCGGTCCCAAGATGTGCTGCGATCCACTCTGCCTTCCCACAAGACCTACAGGCAGAAGGTGTCAAGCTGGACTGTGGGATAGGTACCCACAATGCATTGCTCACACTGCCGACGGAGGCAGCGAGTGTGAACATGCAATGCTGATTTTTACTATAGAGCTTTTTGAGTGTCGACATAACTTTAGTTGACAAAACTCTGTAATGTAGATCAGGGACTCTGCAGACTGTAGACTGGGTGATCAAAGACTCTAACTCAGACTCAAGTGAACTCAGTCTAAGCTGTGGGGAATTCATGAGTTTCTTCTCACTGTGTTTCTGTGGGGACTGACCTGTTTAGGTTTAATTTGTTTTCTTTATTTATGTTTATGTACAACCGTGAAGACAATGTCTATGGATTATAAAATACTCATGTTATGTTGTAAAAATTAAATTATTATAATTTATTATGTTTCTTTATCATAAGATTTTATAAAGTTGTTACTTGGGTAAATTCATTAATTTCGTTCCTTTTGGGACTTGAATGTGGGGAGGTTGACCCTGTGCAAGCCTTCTGAAAATCCTTAGAGACTTAATTCTGGGTCTCAGTTGCTTTTCTACGAGAGTTGAGGATTTTTATGGGAACTGGACAAGGGCAATTTAGTGAACACTAGCCCACACAAAGGTTACACTAGCTCCTATCTCTGTCACAGAGTCACTGTGTGACCTCGGTCAAAACATTTAACCTTTCTATAGTAACAGCCCTGGGTTAGTCTAGTAGTATGAATAATGGAGTCTGTTAACCCAAGAAGTTCCAGGAAACAGCCAGCTCACAGCCTACGCTGCATAGCTCAGAACCACAGCTGGAGATGCAACCAACCGTTCTGAGCAGGCCCTACGGCTGCTTATCCATTAATAGGTAATAGATAACGTGACAAGGGCTGGGTGCTGCAGATGAAACTCTTCCAGGGAGATTGGGGACCAGGGTGTATCCAGTGTTACCCGCAAGGCACAAAGGAATGGTGCAGTCCTAAAGAGCTTGTCTGCCGCGCTAGCAAGCAGGGGTGACCGAGAGCTGTCACTCACTTTAACACCAACAAATCTCTTTGGCTAAAGCAGAGAATTAACAAGGACAACCATAGTTCTGGACCCGCCCCAGAAAGTCTCACATTGGGTGGCCCAGGTGGCCATGGCCACATCACTTTTTACTTGCCTTAAGGGCGAGCGATGGAGGGGAGAGGCAGAGAGGAGCAAGCAGTTGGAGGAGCATCAGGGGGAAGAGGCCAAGTGACAGCAGGGTCTCGGTAGCAGGGGTGGAGCACAGGTGGAGCCTCTGGGGGGCCCAGCAGGGGGTGGGGCCACGGTCCAGGCAATGGTGGACCCCTATCTCTAGGGAGCTTCCGGCTCTTCTACTTCACAATGTGTCTGGTGAAATCAATGTTTATCTGCATTTACTGTTAAAAATCTAATTCTTCCAAGCCTATTTATACTGTTATCTGCCAACTTGTTAAGCAGAGGCCTATGACTCCCAAATGCCATCAGTCCCTTCCCCACTGTCCTCTCCTTTCCCTGGCCAGGCCAGAGGAAAGGTCCTGGATCAGGAAGTGGCCGGTCTCTGTTAGGAAGCCAGGAGCTGCAGGAAGCTGGATGGAGGAAGACTCCCTAGGTACCGTGTGCAGAGCTGCGTGTGGAACATGCTGTGGCTGCCGGATATTACAGATGGGACCAGTTCTGTGTGAGACATATGGCAGGGAGCCAGTGCAGAAGGGCCCCGATGAGAGACACTTACTGAGCCTGGCTGGGAAACCCTTCATCTAAGAGTGACTGGGCTGGAGAAGACACCCCAAGCACTAGCCCTGAGGAGCCCTGACTCTCAAATGGACTCCTCAGGGACCCGAACATTTACTGCTATTGCTCACCTTGAACTGTAACTGCGTAAGCCTCTGCACCTAGGGTATCTGCATCTTCCCCCTTTCCTGCCCGCCCTAGCAAAATACCCTTTCCCTTAGCCGTGGGTTGGCATGGGTATGAAGACTTACTCAGGCGAGCATCGATGAGGCCTAGATGCAGGAGCACCTGCAGTTTTTGCCTCCAAGTCTTGGTGCCCTTGGCACGCTACTGGCACTGAGGGATTGGTGTACTCCAGCACTGAGCCGCCCCAATATTTACAAAGGACTAGATAAGCTCATCAGTGCAGTCTCTGTGTCTGTACAGCACCTAGCACAATGAGGTCCTGATCTTGGCTGGGGATCCAAGGCACTACCATAACACAAATAAAGTGTAATAATCATTGCATGTTTCTATACGTTTGCATAGGTCTGTATTTCTCTTTACACATATGGGGCCAGATTCTCAGCTGGTGTAAATGTGCGGTTAACCCACACACCTCCTGGGTGTGGGGTTCTGTCCCATCTAGTGGCACCGAGACCACTTAGAGAAAGAAATTAATGAGTTTGCTCTACAGCCTTAGCTAACAGCCAGGTGGCTTTTTAGCTCGTGTGGTAGAGGCTCATGCACTAAGCTCCTGACGTCGCAGGTTCAATCCCACAAGCCGACAACTGGGGTTTGTTGCCATTACATGTGCAGCTCCATTGACTTTAAGCGAGCGACGCCAATGTACACCAGCTTAGGTCAGACCCACTGTTTTAATGATTGACTTAACAGCAAACACATTACTTAGGTGGGAGGTTATATTTGATTTATGCCTTGATCTTTTATTTTAAAATAATGTAAACAGAAAATATTCTGACATCAGAACAGGAATCTCAGTTTTCAGCTCTATTATTTATTGTTGTTACCCTCTCGGTAGCAAAGAAAACGATTTTTCAGGCAATCATTTCCGTTTCATTTACAACATCTTTCCGTTGATAACATTCTGTGTAACCTTTTTCCTAATGGTTCATTTTAAATGTGGGCTTTGATATTCCATTTGGCTTGCGGGGAAGCAAAATCAGTTCTGGAAAGCCATTTTATCTCTGCTGTGCACTGGCTCTGCAGGGTAATGTAACATCTCAGAGAATGTATTTATTTAAAATTGCTGGCATTTTCCACCGGGGTGAAATTCTTTGAGATGTAACATCTCATCTCCCCCCCCCAAAATAATGTCATGGGGTGAAGGCAGTTGAGAAAAGGAACCACATAGTGACTTTCATTCAAAAGGCATAACAATCAACTCATCATATCAAGTCACTTCTAGCCATACTAAGAATAAAGAAAAGAGTAAAAAATTGACAGAATGGAGAAAATGAAGCACATTATTATCATCAGGATAATAAATCCCAGCCCGGTGGAGTTTCTGAGATAGCAAGGTAGGAACTGGCAGAGACTGGGAAATGACCTTTCTGAAAAGATGTTTAAACTTAATAATGCATTTTAATTCTGTCGGAGCTCACTGGTGCCAGGATTCAGACTGGGAGGAGGAGGAAATACGAGCTGCTGCTCTGTGCTTTATTTTCCTCGTACACAAAATGCAACTGTACACTTTTGGTCCCAAGTGATTTATTTCGGCCAGACAAAACAAGAAAGAACAAATGTAAAATCACTCTGAGAGATCGCCATGGGTGTGATGGTAACCAACGCTGCTTCGGCCCAAATCTGGGTTTGAATCTGTAGAGCTAATAATATGAGCTGTCATCATTTGAACTAAAGGCTTAGATGCTTGTTTAGCTGGAAGCCATAACAGACTCAAACTGCCTAAATGCTCCGACGAGCAGGGGGAGACAAAGACTCGCTCTTCCCCTAGTGTGGGTTATGCCGCTCACTCTGCAGTAGCCGCCATCTTGAACTAGCTTGGCTCTTCAGACGCTGTCTTCAAAGGAGACAAGCAGGTGGATTCCTTGGAAACTTTAAAGGGGCAGTGCACAAAACAGATAGCTACCTCACACTGTCCAGAGCTGGCTGTGGGGATGGATCAGAGCCTATATAACTGCACGGATCACAAAGGCTTAAAGGCTCCCTGCTCCCTCCAAGTTTGTTAGGCTGTGACGTTGTGGTTCTGGCAGGACCCAACTGAGAGTGCCAATTCAGGACCAATTGCTTAAACAGGGCAGTCACAGCCCAAGGCTGGGGTTTTTCCACCTCTAAGGCAAACCAAACCAGCCAGACAAAAAGGACTTCGGTTTTACCCCACTGGCTAACCACAAGTCACACAAGCAATTTCCTTAGACACTCCAGTCTCCCAGTATCACCACCAGTGCCACCCGTCCTGGGATGAATGGTTATGAAAACCAACAACCCAGTAAAAGAAAAAGGTTCTCTCGATCCCAGAGGACCAAGCCCCAGACCCAGGTCAATATACACATTAGATCTTACCCACAAATCACGCTGTTGCCAATCCTTTAGAATCTAAAATCTAAAGGTTTATTCATAAAGGGAAAAAGATAGAGATGAGAGCTAGAATTGGTTAAATGGAATCAATTACATACAGTAATGGCAAAGTTCTTAGTTCAGGCTTGTAGCAGTGATGGAGTAAACTGCAGGTTCAAATCAAGTCTCTGGAGAACATCCCCAGCTGGGATGGGTCATTCAGTCCTTTGTGCAGAGCTTCTGTTCATAGCAAAGTCCCTCCAGAGGTAAGAAGCAGGATTGAAGACCAAAATGGAGATGAGGCCTCCGCCTTATATAGGCTTTTCCAAGTGTAAGAACACTCCTTTGTTCCTGCTGTGGAAAGTTACAGCAAAATGGAGTTTGCAGTCACATGGGTCAGTTTCTGCACACTCTGCTGAGTCACAGGGCGTAACTGCCTTCTCTCGATGGGACAATTGTGTAGGTGATGGTCCTTAATGGGCCATCAAGCAGGCTAAACAGAGCTGACACCAACTTGTCTGGGATCTTTCCCAGTAACACAACACAAGTTTGCAATACAGACAGCATACAGCCAATATTCATAACTTCAACTACCAAAATGCTACAGACATACAGACAGCATAATCATAACCAGTAATCCGTAACCTGGTCTTAGACACCTTATATGACCCCCTTTACCTAGGATTTGGTGCCACTACAGGACCTTGGTTGCAACCCATGTTCTATATGGTCCCAGTTTATATCAATAACGTCACATAGGCATAATTGTCCTCGGGAGTAATTCTTATTCATTAGTCATCGCTAATCCAACCAACTGGAAACTAAGCATTTAGGGCTAGACTGTGAGGCAGGCTGCGCCCCTACACAGGTGCAAATTCTACTCCGATTTTGGCTCGAGACATGCAAGGGAAGGTGATTGGTCAGCAGGGCCGGCTCCAGCATTTTTGCCGCTCCAAGCGGCCAAAAAAAAAAAAGCTGTGATCGGCGGCACTTCGGCAGCAGCTCTACCTCCTCCGCTTCATTCTTCAGCAGCAGGTCCTTCCCTCCGAGAGGGACTGAGGGATCCACCACCGAATTGCCGGACATGCTGCCCCAGGCACCTGCTTGCTGTGCTGGTACCTGGAGCCGGCCCTGTTGGTCAGGCCTCCAAGCAGGTGGGTGCCGAAGTTGGTGAGACTCCAGTGAGCTAGGCGGCACAGCTGAGCCATTGCAGAAGGGATAATAAACACTTGCTTCTGGCATGGACCACTAGCCAATTTCTACCCCTCTTTGTACCTCTCTGAGATACATTTCTTCCCCTGCTCTCCCTCTGGGGCAGTGCAGCACCAAACACTGACCCACACACAGGGCTTGTGGCAAAGCTAGAACCTAGCACTTACCACCTTCCGAAGAAAGGACAGTGCACTCCAAGGATCTAATTCTCTCTGACCAGTTTCTTGCTGGTGTAACTCCATTGGCTTCCATGGAGTGACTCCTGATTTTCTTCTGAATAACTGAAAGGCGAGTTGGACCCAAAGATTTTGCTCTTCTTTTGATGTGACTTAAATAAGAGCCCTTCTCCCCCAATGAAAGCCAGGTTTCTCCTTTCACTGAGGTAGCCAGCACAGAGGCCATGGCTACTATGCAATTAGAAACCCGTGGGCTGTCCCATGCCAACTGACTCTGGCTGCCAGGCTGTTTAATTGCAGTGTAGACATACCTGGAGTGACCTTGACAATGCAGTGAGACAGAATGCAAATCAGTTCTCTGAAAAGCTTGATTGTTCTGATGTTCTGCAAAAGATACCATGGTGCTTCTAAGGGGGGAAAGAAACCCTGTTTGATGCCACTGAATCTATACGGCTTGGTTTAGAAACTGCCTTGAGCTTTAGCATATGGAGGCTTGTGGCGAATGTTAAAACCTGGGTGCTCAACCTTTGCGATACCAAAGGAGCAGACGGCTGAAGGCTGCAGTTACTTGCAAATACATGTCCACTCTTGGTTTTAATCAAATAAACACACCAAGTCATCTGTGATGGGATGTGTACCCCACATAGCCCTTGAACGGGTAAATGTGGGCTCAAGAGGCCAATTAACATACCAGGCTGCATCTGGAGAGGGGGGGACACTTAATGAATCCTGAAGGCCAGCTGGCCAGGAGCAGGCCAGACAGTATAAAGAGAGGAAGTTTGTAGCAGAAAGAGGCTGCAGGGAGAGACTCTGCTGTCCTTCTCTGGGAATAGCAAGATAGGTAGTTCAGGTGGTGGGGGAGAAAAATTCTGGGATGGGATCCTAGCCAAGCTAGGAAAAGACGGGGAAGGAGAGCAGGGCTGCAGGGTAAAGGAATGCCCCTGGGTAACAGGCCATGAGAGGAGGGCAGGACTTGGCTTTGAAAAGAAGAGTTAAGCCCTGAAAGAGGGGCAAGGCTAGGGAAGCTGGGCTGTGGAGGGAGACAAGATTCAAGAGGAAAGGAACAACAGAGGGACTTGCAGGAAAGAGCTTGTCCCTTGAGACTGCCCCTGAAGGGAGAAGGCAGCTAGGGAGAAGGAGACTCCTAAAGCAGGCCCAGGGGAAGAGAATCTCCAGAAAAGAAACCCTGAGGGTCAGCATCTCAGGAGGAGCCAGGCCTCCCGGGAGAAGGCTCTGGAAGGCAGCATGCTGTGACAGAGCGAGGAGGGACTCTGCAGAGCCCAGGAGTGGGGCAAAGAGTGTGCAGAGGATTGATTCTGGGGAGGATAGAAGAGGGGGTTTATTTCCTTTGAGTAGGGACATTATTACCCTGGAAGGGGGGTTGAATTTTATGTGACTTGGCCAGATGCTCAAGCCACAGAAGTCCTGGTGAAAAGCAGGCAGCCTGCAAAAGGCGCTGGAGCTGAGAACATTATGCATGGACATAAGGAGGCACCCCAAGGATGAATATGCCTCATCACAAATCTTACAGGGAAGGCACTTCGATATTACGGTGATGGGTGGTAGTGTGAAACCCTACAATCATTAGATAGATAGCAAAGGTTCTTTAGCCATGTAAATAAAAAGAGAACAAGGAAAGAGGAAGTGAGACTGCTAAGCACTGAGGATGGAGTGGAGGTTAAAGATAATCTAGGCATGGCCCAACACTTAAAGGAATATTTTTCCTCAGTGTTTAATAAGGGTAATGAGCTTGGGGCAGTGGCAGGATGGCTAATGGGAACAAGGATATGGAAGTAGAAATAACCACAGCCGAGGTGGAAGCCAAACTCAATCAACTTAATGGGACCAAACTAGGGACCTGGATAATCTCCATCCAAGAATATTAAAGGAACTGGAGGATGAATTCAAAAGTCCAACAGCAAGGATCTTTAATGAATCCGTAAACTCAGAGGTCATACCCAATGACTGGAGAATTGCAAATGTAGTACCTGTATTTCAGAAAGTGAAAAAATGATCTGGGAAACTACAAGCCTTGTTAATTTGACTTCAATTGTATGCACGATTTTAGAACACATTTTGAAAGAGACAGTAGTTATGGACATAGAGATAAAAGGTAATTGGGATAAAATACAACATGGTTATACAAAAGGTACATCATGCCAGACTAGCCTGATATCTTTCTTTGAGAAAATAATCAATTTTCAAGAGAAAGGAAATGCAATTGATCTAATCTCACTGGATTTCAGTAAAGCATTTGATACAGTTCTACATGGGAAATGATTAGTTACATTGAAGATGACAGGGATTAATTTGTGAATCAAAAGGTGGGTAAGGAACTGGTTAAAGGAGAGACAACAGTGAGCCATGCTGAAAGATGAACTGTCAGGCTAGAGGGAAGTTACTTAGTGTTTCTCAAGGATCAGCCCTGGGGCCAATCTTATTTCCATTAGTGTCCTTGACACAAAGAGGAGAGTATGCTAATAACATTTGCAGATGACACGAAGTTTGGAGGTAGTGCCAGGATCAAGGAGGACTGGAATATCATACAAGAAGATTTGGATGACCTTGAAAAGTGTAATAGTAGAATTGGGATGAAATTTAATAGTGTAAAGTGCAACGTCATGCAGAAGAATATTTGCTATATACTTGGGTATCAGTTGGAAGCAAAGAGAAGAAATACCTAGATGTATTGGTCAATGACATAAAGATTATGAGCCATGAATATGTTGTGGCCGTGAAAAAGGCTAATGCAGTCCTAGGATGCATCAGGGAAGATATTTCCAGTAGAGAGAGGGAAATGTTAGTACCATTATACAAGGCATTGATGAAACCTTATCTGGAATATTGGGTGCAATTCTTGTCTCCCATGTTTAAGAAAGATTAATTCAACCTGGAACAGGTGCAGAGAAGGGCTGCTAGAATGATCCAAGGAACAGAAAACCTACCTAAGGAGAGGAGACTCAAAGAGTTTGGCTTGTTTAGCCTAACCAAAAAAAAGCTGAGAGGAGGTATGATTGCTTTCTTTGAATACATCAGAGGAATAAACACCAGGGAGGGAGAGGAGTTATTTAAGTTAAGGGCCAATGTTGACATAAGAGCAAACAGCTATAAACTGGCCATCAGCAAGTTTAGGCTTGAAAGTAGATGGTTTCTAACCATCAGAGGAGTGATGTTCTGGAACAGCCTTCACAAGGAACCAGTGGGAGCAAAAAACCTAACTGATAAATTTGTGGAGGGGATGGTACGAGAAGGTTGCCTACAATGGCATATGGCCCATGCATGCCTGCTCTTTGCTAATATCTCCAATGACCCGAGATGGGACACTAGATGGGTAGGGCTCTGAGTTACTACAGAGAATTCTTTCTTGGATATCTGGCTAGTGGGTCTCACCAACATGCTCACAGTCTAACTGATCACTGTATTTTGGAAGGAATTTTCCCCCCGGTCAGATGTACAGAGACCCTGGGGCAGGGACTGGGGGGGGATCACCTTCCTCTGTAGCATGGGGCATGGGTCACTTGCTGGTTCAATTAGGCTAACTGGTGAATTCTCTGTAATTTGAATTCTTTAAATTAAGATTTGAGGACTTCAGTAACTCGGCCAGAGGTTATAGGCCTATTACAGGAGTGGGTGTGCAAGGTTCTGTGGCCTGCAATGTGCAGGAGGTCAGAATAGATGGATCATGATGCTCCCTTCTGGCCATAAAATCTATGAGGCTATAAGATAGATAAATAGATCTTAGTCCCTTGTGCTTCTCTCTTCCTTGGTAGATGAATAGAAATGGCTTGTTGTCCCAGATTGCCAGCAGTAAAGAAATCCTTGTTGTGATCAGCTCTGTCCTCCTTAGCCTGCCAAGTGAGAGCTCAGCCAGATACCACAGTTTCTGGTTGTGTGGGCTATCAATTACTTTCTCTCCTTATTGAAGAACGAGGTGGAGAGGCGGCAGCATCCCTGCTTGAAATATGTCTATGAGAGCCACCACATTTGTAAGAATGAGAGCAGTGATGGTGGCTTTTAGTGGTAAGGATTAGAGATGGGACATATCCACATCAGACAAGCTGCAGCTAGCGCTAATTGACCCCATTTGTTATGAGGATTAGCACAGAGGCCTATGGGACGCATATATAGGCCTTGATGGCAAACCGAGCCTCTTGCTCATAACTGCTACTTTAATGTTTTTAAGTAAGCAACTATTAGCCAGATGCTGACCCAAAAAAGGTTTGTCTCAGTAGGTGGCCCAGTGGGACTTCTCTGCTTCCATGTAGGAGATCTAGGTTTGAGTTCTGGTCCCGATGGCTTTCTCCCTGAGCCAGCAGGATCTGATTAAAGAGCCACCAACACGACACTATAGTGAGGCTCATCCGACAACTTCATTGGCGTTACTCTGGATTTATACTGCTGTCAGTGAGACCAGGATCTCACCCATCCTCATCTACTTCATCCCCTGCCATGATGCCTACTAAAGACTCAACAATGGTTAAGTGACAGGTCTGCTGTGACCTCTGCTTTTTATGTTGATCAGTTTCATCTCATTGTTTCCTAGTGCTCCCTTGCCTGTTTGTTGTATCCACTTTTTGTCTTCTGTCATATACTTAACTTGTAAGCTCTTCAGGATAGGAATTGTCTTTTTGTTCTATGTTTGTACAGCCCCTAGCACGGTGGGGTCATGGTCTACAATTAGGGTCTCGAGGCACTACTTCAATATAAATAAATAATAATATCAACAGGATCTCACCCTTTCACTGTAATTCCACAGACCAGCTGGCTGTCACAATACACTGCTTCTATTTAAAGGAACCTGACGTAAAACAGTCTTGATGGCTGCTGAGACTGTTAATGATTCGTCTAATTGTGCTGTATTGAAAACTGTGTTAAAATTGTAAGCTGGTCCTGCTTGCAGGCTAAGGGGCTTTGTGGGGAAGTGTGCGATCTGGGTCTAGCAGCAGTCAGTCTGCAGAGTCAGCTTATAGCAAGGTGGGGTGAGTTGTGCTTCTCTATTTTAACAGAGCAGCCTGCTTTGTCTCTCTCTGTTTTAGGTTCTTGTGTATTACAGTGCTGGATTTTAAGTGTTATGTTGCAACCTTCCAGAAAGAGTATTATATGATTTTACATAATTTCTCTGTTTGTATGCCATGAACATAACACCAAGCAGAGCCCAAGAGACTGAGGGCTAAAGTTACACAAGGGTCTCCTTCTAAAGATGTCCATAACCTACAAAGGTCAGGGATTTGGATCCAAAATTCCCAAATGTTTGGAGATGTGTGGCTGTGGAGACTTGGTTCAGATCCATCTCTCTCTCTGTGACCAAACGTTTTCTTTCCTTTCAGTCAGAGTGGAGATTAGAAATGTGCTGATCTCAGTATCTGAGAACAGATGGGAGAACAGTATTGATTAGCAGTTGATGCTGGCTAGGACATAAATAGCTTGTTAAAAGTAAATAATATTTTCAACTCCATGTACAAACCCTTATAAAACCCAGTGAAACCAATCAAACAATAATCCACTCAGAAATCTATATGGCTTTTTGGCAAGGCAAAGAAACTCAATGGCCTCTTTTACTTATGTTAGTGCTGACATATGGGCTGATAGAATGAACAGTCTGGAACAGCTAGAGATGAGCCTGTGCTGGCACATCACATCCAAATGAGAGGTTTGCCACTGATGTGCGAAGGGAGGTGGAGACTCGAAGAGGCAGCGAGGTGCAAGATGGCAGGAGCTGAAGAGGAGAAAGCTCTGGTAGGACGAGTAGTGATGGGCCCAAGCCACAAAGCATGGGATTCATACTGGGATCCAAATTCAGACTTGCTCTGGAAGCAGGAGGTGTTCAGATTATGGGCCAGAGAGATTCTCTGAAGTACAAATCCAAGTACAAAATCTGGCCTCATTGATTTCAATGGCATTATTCACATGCTTAAAATTAGGCATGTGCTTAAGTTCCCTGCTGACTTGGGACCTTTGTGAGGGCAGGTTCAGAATCTCTCTGTCTCATCAGCATTACCACACTACCGGAGCACAATGGTTTTTCACTGCTGTGACTGTGCTGAGCTCCTGATTCACACCTCTGTAAATCAGATCAGAATCGAGCCCAGAGCATAAGCCAGAGGCTGGAATAAGTCCATGGAAGGTTTTAAAAGCACAAGGCAACTGTGAAGTGTTCTGAAACAGAAAGTTGTACAAAGTGGCTCTTTGAAGTTCTTTGAAATTATTCAAGGTCATTCGTAGGGGTGTGGTTTTTTTCTTCATTATTTTTTCTTCAATTTTGTGCTGAGCTATTTTAGGGGCAGTTCAATAAATAAAAATGAAAGTGGTGTGCGTGTGTTGCAGATCCTCTTCTGTGCCAATCTGTGGAGATTCTGAGCTGGGACAGCCCCCAGCTGCAAAGTGTTCACTTGTTTTAGCTCAAGCTGTTACTTCTCATGCTCTAAACATCAGCAGTTGAATCCCCTGTGTGTTGGCCAAGATGGCAGCCGTGCCACAAGCACTGGATCTCTAAGGTTTACAGACACATACACGTGAAAACACACCTGTCCCTGCAAATGCACACAGGTGCTCACCCTGAAATCTCTGAGGCTGTCGGGAAAGGTGCCACCTTCACAGGACTGTTTATTCTCTTAACTAATATTCTGAGATCATAGAACCATAGAATTGGAAGAGACCTCCAGAGATCATCTAGTCCAGTGCCCTGCACTCCTGGCAGGACTATGTATCATTGGGCCTTTATCTCCCCCATGCTAATTGGCTGAACATAAAAAGGATTCAATGTGTGTGGTATCAAAATTTCCCTGGGGGTCCCCTAATGACAGAATATTCTAAGCCCCACTCTGCCTTTTGGCCTCATACACTCATTTGCATCCCATTTTCATATGTGGGGGCCACCAAGTAACTGCCTCCCTTGTTTGCTCTCTGGCTTAGGAATGGAAAGGACTTCATTCTTTGTTCCTAAAACATTTGGGGCCCTTTTGAATACTGATATCAATGGGGCCAAACCACAGGTTTGTTGGATACTCCTACTTGCTGTTGAAGTTTGTTATAAATTCCATATGCTTTTGACAGCCTGAAAGGGTCTGGATTCTAAAGCATGCTGACTCATAGCCAGATTAACCCTTTGAGCATTGGCATTTTCCAGGCTGCTGGACAGTGGACCAAAATCTGGCCCTTCATCTTCAAGCACATTTCCTCTCAACTTTAACAAGAGCTGTAGTGCATGTATTTGAGACCATGCATTGGCCCAGAGAATCCTTAGTAGTGGCATAAAACAACGGGATAGTCCTCGTAAACCCTCAAGAGGGGTTATCCGTTTGCCTTACAGAAGAGAAGAAGAAAATGAGACAAGATAAAAGTAAAGTAAACTGGACACTTCTATTCACCCATTCATAAATCAAGACTAAAAGAACACTTAAGGAAATGGAAAGGCAGCAAAAATAAAACAGATGAGCAGGAAATACTTTTCAACACTATCCACAATTAGACTGTGGAACTCATTGCTACAAGATGTCTCTGAGTTTAGTAGGATTTGAGAAAGTTTTAATCATTATAGGTGAGAAGCTATAGGTAATGTAGCTGTAGGATGGTCTAGACAGGGATGGTGGTCTTATGAGTAAGGCACTGAAATGGGGCTTAGCAGATCTGGATTCAGTATCCATCTGCTACAGACTTCCTATGCATCCTTAGACATGTAACTTGGTCTCTCTGTGCCACAACTCCCCATCTATAGAATGGAGATAACAACAAGGGTTGTAGTGGATTCTCCATCACTGGCAATTTTTAAATCAAGATTGGATGTTTTTCCTAAAGAGCTGCTCTAGATTAAATATACATTATTTTGGGGAAGTTCTATGTCTTGTGTTATATGGGACATCAGACTAGATGATCAGTGATCCCTGCTGGCTTTGGAATCTATTAATCTAGCTACCTCAAGAGAGATGAAGTGACTTGCCCAAGGTCACGAGAGAGCCAGTGGCAGAGTCTGGAATTCAACACAGGTCTCCCTGCTTTCAGTTAGCGCTAATGCTTATGTACTCTAATGGGCCGTGTTTTACGATCCTTTTAGAATATTAAACTATGGTTTTATTCTGGCTTTTAATGCTCCAAGTAATTTGGCAAAGGGTGGCATATAAATAAAACTACTTCTATTATTATGGTCTATTAATGATAGAAGTGAGAGTTAAGATTGCTCCTGTTACAGAATGTAAAAGATTTTGCTGAAGCTAAAGCTACATGCCTTTTTAAACAAAGGCAATCAGCTAATATGTATTCTCTGGGGATTATCATACTAAATAATATTGAATTCTCAGCATTTTCTACATCCACTCCTTAATGGCTAGGGAGGGGTATATTAAATTGCACCCTTTATCACATGCTTCTTTTACATGAGAGTTGAATGATTGCAAATTATGTCTGGTTGAAAGGAAACAGTATGTTCAATAGTGTTTAAAGATGTCACACTCATTATAGTGCTTTTACTAACCAGTGAGTCAGCAGGAGAGACACAATGTCGGTTCCAGCTATTAGGCAGTCATTTAAAATAAACAAAAACTCACTTGTAACCTCAACAGATGCAATGAATTGCCAGATTTGCAAAGGCTAAAATGTTTGCATAGAGTCAAAGGGGATTGTTATTGACATCAAGGTCACCCCAGTCAATGATTCATTTAAATGTATTTATTCGGTGTTTTTGTAATCTTGTTAAATTGTGATGCCTATAAACAAATAACCTCTAAACACACAAAGAAAATCAAATAATACCAAGACACATGTGCGGGGACAGAATGACAAAAGGAAAGGCCCATCATGAAATGAATGGTTTATACAGTCTCTTCTAGCTTCCTTGCACACTCTTTGCAACAGCTGTCCCTTTGTCATTCCCTGTTTGCAATTCACTTATTCTTGCCATATGATTGGTTGTCTGAGGGTACGTCTGCCCTGCTGTCACAAGGTACAGCTGCAGCTTGTGTAGACATACCCAGCTAGCTTTAATCTAGCTAGCTCAGGTACTAGAGCCGTGAAGCCATGGCAGCATTATTAATGCCCAGGGTTTGGGAGGGGCTGCAACTTCATGGCTCCAGTACCTGACCCAGCTAGATTAAGGCTAGCTTGGGTATGTCTTCCCAAACTCCAATCACACCCAACGAGTGCAGTATGGAGAGATCCTAAGTAACGTGCTCTCCTTTCTGCTCACTAATTGGATCACTCCCAAACGCACCCAGCTTTCAATATGGAATGTGAACACTTGCAGCACAAACACTCATGCAGTTATATATTTGCATGCGTATTTCCAGGGGAATACATTTTTAAATGAGTATTTGCAACCCTTTCTGCAACTGAAAAGGGCCACTCATGCTGCTGAACCTAATTCTTGGCTGTGAGCTCAACAAAATTCACCAGTACTTTTTGGCAGCATTTGTCCAGCTCTCGAGGAAACGGTGAAATAGGAGTTGACAAGTATGGACTATTTAGTAGCTTCTAAAATACATAGAATAGGCTTCTCTTTAGTGAGTGAAATGTTAGTTTAAAAAAAAATGTAAAAGTAACAGGGGTATAAATTACTGGAGGGAAGGTCACTAACTCAAACTTGTGAACTGTGCAAACCTGTGATAGGTCTGTGAGCACTTGTGCTCTGAGTGTGAATCTTCAAACGTGCTCAGTGTTGGCTAAACTGATGTCAGTGGAAAGACTTCCATTGTTTTCAAAGAGCTTTGGATCAGGTACTAATTCCAATTTGCCAGTCTGGTTTGTTATTAAATATAACAAAGGTTTTTGTTTCTTCTAGACTACTCTAGGATTGGATCAAGATGGACATCCTTTGATACAGTTCAAAGTGTATTTCTTTGTTATATGGAGATATACCTATCTCCTAGAACTGGAGGAGACACTGAAAGGTCATTGAGTCCAGCCCCCTGCCTTTGCTAGTAGGACCAAGTACTGATTTTGCCCCAGATCCCTAAGTGGCCCTCTCTAGGATTGAACTCACAACCCTGGGTTTAGGAGGCCAATGCTCAAACCACTGAGCTATCCCTCCCCCCTGATAAATGGCAGTTGATTTAAGTTACTTCATGTGTTCCAGTTTCCAGGTGACCTCAGAACAAGCCCAAGATTTATCAAGGACCTGATTCTAGTCTTCCCTGGATTAGAACTTCATGATGGCATCCTGAGGGGGTGAATTATAAGTCTTATAATGCTCCCCATTGAGGTATGTTATATAAATCCCTATGCAGCCCTATTTAGGTGTGTAGCTCGCACTAACAGGTTTCAAGTGTAAAAGGAACACTTCAGATGCTGGCACGTTTCCAGCCTGCCTGTAGTCCAGCAAATATTAATCTCCATTGTTTAGTCATTAATATCTGATGCATTTGTTTACAGCCCTAATTAAGACACTGGGTCACATCCCAGTCCCTTTGATGTCAATTTCAAAAATGTCCATACACTTCAATGGGATCACAATTTGACCCATTTTTCAGGGCAGCTGTGCACAGGTCAGCAGTTTTGTTTCACAGGGAGTCGTGAAATATTTTTCTCATTCCCCTTTGGTCTGGAGCTTGAATGAACCCAAAAACTTAAAGAAAAGCTCATCAGAAGCTGCTGAGGTTTGCATGATTTCAGACTGAGGCCAAAAACTGGGAAAGGTTCCCCCAAAGTAAACTCATGAAGCTGACCTTGTCAGCACCGTTTTGTAAAGCATTGCCTCTTGTTAGCAGGGTGAACTGTTTCCTGTTCTCTGCACTAACCCACCACTTACTTGCACAGAAGTGACCTCCACCACTATTGCTGTACCTCAGACATGTTCTTCTTTTAAAAATCACATGTATCCTACTGAATATTGATTAGACCAGGCCCATGTGCAAAGGAGAAGCTGGGTCAGATACAAAAGGAGAAAAGAACAAGAGATCAAAACCAAAACACAATATAAAAGGAGGGTCGCAGAGACCGAGTGGACCAGGAAACCCAGTTCCAACACATGTTTAGGGGAAGCCATCACTGAAATCAGCAACAGTTCAGTTTCCTCGGTCCAGATTCCCAATGGTATATAGGCTCCTAACTCCCACTGGAACCTCATTGAGGAGAGTCAATGGGAGTTAGGTATCTAAATACCTTTGAGGCTCTGGGCCCTAGTGTAAACAGGGCAGCACTACACTACATGTTGCCAGCTTTCCCTACCCACCAACGAACTCTTCTAGATGGAGCTTGATACATTTATTGACAGGATGGATATGATGAGGTTGTCTGCAATAGCAGAGGACTGGATTCAATGATTCAGGAGGCTTTTTCCAAGTCTATGTCCTATCTTCCTGAGTTCTCCCTCCATCCCTTTGCGCTTTCTCCTCTGCCTGCCATATGAGTTGGGAGAACTTCCTGACAAAATCCATCTCACTACCACCTTATTCACTGCCAGATCCCGCCTTAAAACTCTCCCAGGCTGAGACACCTGCAAGACATGGCCTGCTGCCAACGGCAAGGCAGGTGGTGAGACATGATCGTTGCTCGCTGTGCTGAGATCGGCTTATTCTACGCTAGTCCCCATCCTTCAACTCTCCCATGCCACGGCCCTCTTTGTTTGGACTGTCCACCTGTTGGGATAAGAACTGTTGTTTCACTGTTCATACAGCACCTGACACCTGGGCCGGGATTGCAGCCATTGGACAACACCAATACTTTGAATGAACAAGGGCAGCAGAGCTTTCTTACTGTCACAGACAACCTGGCTGGGGACACAACAGAGTTCATTTGTCACCTTGCGCTGTGACATCTTTCATTTATCTTGTCACACCTCTGCCAGGAAGTGACTCACTTGGTTTCCCCTCAAGGAGGCTGCTTTGTGACACAGGAGGGTTTTTTTTGTTATTTGTTTTTTTTTAATTTATCTTGGTGATTTATTTTTCCTTTTCATTGGTACAAACACAGTGACAAAACCTCAACAAATCATTGCTTGGATCTCCTTCTGTTCATGCAGCCTACGCAATCCTGCTTGGTGTAAAGGGGAAAAAAGAACTCCCACTGTCACCCAGACATGACTTAGGCCCAGCAATAGACATTCAGAGGCAGAGGGTTAGCCAGAGGGACCAAGGCTCCAGCTCTTAAAATTAGGCTCATGCTTAAGGACATTGTTAAAACAAGACCCTACAGGACTGATATGCAAAAGTATTCAACACCCATGACAGTGCCAGATTTTGAGAAGAGTTTCACACCTGAGAGTACCCATTTGAGAACCAAAAGGTGAACACTTCTAAAAATCAGGCGGATTAAAGAACCCAGTCTCCACTTATTAGTAGACGTCTGCCCTTTCCAAGCAGAACTGATGAGATACTAGAGAATTAAAAACTGTGAAACTCCGGGGTTCGGTTAGACAAAGAGAGAATGTTGTTTTGATGCCGTAGAAACCTACATGGCAACTGTTGCATGCAGAATTCTTTTGAAATATGGGTCTGTAATAGATGAATATAAAATGGGGAGTGGCACTAGATAAAGCAAAGCATGAGCAATCTGATTCATCAAATTTCACTTCTTTTTCTGTTTGCCAGTAACCTTATAACAGATCATATTTCCCTCCTTGTTCAGAGTAAAAAGACTGACTCATTTCTCTGAATCATTCTTACTTTATTCACAAGCCCGCGCATTGTGATCACTGGCTATTCAAAACTTGAGCTCTCTGGATTGGATGCAGAGATCATACCGTGTGAAATAGCTCAAACTTGATGACCTGCCAGGAAAGCTGTTTGACAAGGTTTTTGCAGGATGGGGAAGTTTAAGAGCTGTTTTGTCGCTTTGATTGGCTGGCCGAGTTAATTTTTTTGTATATGCTTATTTAGTGCTGCTAGTTCTGTTTTCATTATGTGGTGGAGAGCCTAATTAATCTTGATCACAGCATTGTTTCTGTCCCCCGACTTCATGAAGTACAGTTGTTACTCCCAACTCACATTTCCAATCTGCATACTTGTGACTGCGAATTTTAAATCTGCTTTCTTAGGGCTTTGTTTTAATTGACTATTTCAATAGAGGATCCTGTCAGCAAACTCATTGTGGGAATAAGCATGCAAAATGAATAGCAAAGAATAGAGATTGTGAATTTATTTAAAATTCCAGTGTATATCCATGTGATGTATTTTATAGTCATCACCATGATCTTATCAGTCTCTTGCTTTATATTGCCTGCCACCTCAATATGTGAGCACTGACAGTAGCTGATACTAGAATGGAAAGTCATTTCCTTCTAGTCTGTGTTGGAAGTGGCAGAAAGCCATTACCACCTGACGCTTGTTCATTGACCTAAGGAAAACAAGTTGGGGGTCTCAGTTCATCGCCCAGTGGACAGACATCTCAGCTGCCAAAAACTCACACCAGTGATTAGCGTCTTTGTTATAATTCCCTTCCGAGAGGCCAGGGACTGTGTTGGCCTGGGGAACAATCTCTCCCTCACCACTAGAAGCACATATCTTTCCAAGTCATGTTTCAGCATGCAGGGAAAGTTGGAACAGCCACTGCCTGTGCTGGACTGTGGTGCAGATGAATATTCTTTGTAGGACTACAGCACCTAGGAGCCCTGGTGACGGACCATGACCCTATTGTTCTAGGCGCTGTACAAAAAGCGAACGAAAAGATGGTCCCTGCCACTAAGAGTTTACAATGTACAGGGCCGGCTCCAGGGGTTTTGCCACCCCAAGCAGCCAAAAAAATAAAGCCACGATCGTGATCTGCGGCAATTCAGCAGGAGGTCCTTTGCTCTGAGTGGGAGTGAGGGACCCTCCGCTGAATTGCCGCTGAATACCTGAAAGTTCCGCCCCGCTCCAGAGTTGCTTCCCTAAGCACTTGCTTGATAAGCTGGTGCCTGGAGCTGGCCCTGACAATGTAACTATACGACAAGAGACAACGGGTGGATACAGGTGGGAGCAACCAGGACTACCCCTTTGTGACATACAGTCCCGAAAAAGCCTGCAGCTCTTTGCAGCATGACCTGAAAGTTGCCCACCAAACTTGGGTTCTGGTGGACTCAGGAATGAAGCAATTTCCAAAGTTGTTATTTCCATAAACCCAGGAGTCCTCATTATGGTAAGCACTATACATGTATATTGGTAGAGGCTGTACCCCCCCCACCTGCCCCCAAAGAGCTGACAAGTGTAATAGATCAGACAGATGAAGGTTAGGAGAATGGATGTATTAGTATCTCCACATTACAGATGGAAAACTAAGACATTAATTGATTTCTACCAGGTGGCAGAGAAAACCTTCAGCCAGAGCTGGCTCCAGGCACCAGTCCAGCAAGCATGTGCTTGGGGCGGCCAACGAAGAGGGGCGGCATGTCCGGCTCTTTGGAAGCAAGTCCCTCACTCCCTCTCGGAGCGAAGGACCAGCCGCCGAATTGCTGTCGAAGACTGAAGCAGCAGCGGTAGTGCCGCAGATCATGATTGCAGCTTTTTTTTTTTTCTTTTTGCTGCTTGGGGCGGCAAAAACCTTGGAGCTGGCCCTGCCTGCAGCAGAACCAGGAAATGGATCTAGATCTTGTTAGGCCTAATCCACAGCTTTAATTCTTCTTCAGGGCCAGGGGCCTATTAACTCACACACTTCAAAGTTGACTGAAACTGTCTCAGATAAATAGACAGAATATCAGTCTCTGAGTTGTCTCTATGGCACCTTCCAATTGCACTACATTCACTCATTAAAATGGAGCCACGTTCCACAAAAATAGCCCAACACTCTGTGATAACACTACCGTAAACACTCTTGTCCCTGCGCTAGGAATTCTGCTGTGGGTTTTTAAAGGTTGGTTTGAAAGGCTCAGGTCAAAGAAAAATATCAGCTACCAAAACAGGAAGTATCATTTTAAAACCCTGTAGTCACCCAAGAAGATATCTGAAACTGAAAGGGAATATTTCAAGTAAAAGCTTAAATCAACAGGACAGAGATTGGAAGCTAAGTAGGCCAGGTTACCCGGTACACTCTAGCTGCTTTGTGCCACTCTGGTATCACTGGCGCAGTCTGGTTAACCTTTAATTTTTTTCAGTGTTAAGACCTCCCTCAGCTAGTCATCATGGATACAGTGTATTGGCACTTGCTGGGACATACCTGTTCTTTGGCAGAAAATATTGTGTCCTGGCGCCCTCTAGTGCCGCATGGATTTTAAAACATGATTGTTGTAACCTGTGTGTTCCACACATGAGGACTGGGCCCAAGAAGCATGGCATTACCAAACAGCCTCAAATTAGTTATGAGTAGAGGTGGGCGGTGATTGGAACTTTTCCTCCAAATTACCCCAAATCTGTGGCAGTTTGTCAAAGCCTTTGGCAAGGTCCCTCACCAAAGGCTCGTAAGCGAAGTAAGCTGTCATGGGATAAGAGGGAAGGTCCTCTCATGGATCAGTAACTGGTTAAAAGCTACCTTAGTGAGGTCAGAACATGTAGGGATAAAGTGAGAAAGGCTAAAAGCCAAGTAGAGTTGGACCTTGCAAAGGGAATTAAAACCAATAGTAAAAGGTTCTATAGCCATATAAAAGGAAAACGAAGAAAGAAGAAGTGGGACCACAAAACACTGAGGATGGAAAGGAGGTTAAGGATAACCTAGGCATGGCCCAATATCTAAATAAGTACTTTGCCTCAGCCTTTAATAAGGCTAATGAGGAGCTTAGGGATAATGGAAGGATGACAAACGGGAATGAGGATATGAAGGTCGATATTACCACATCTGAGGTAGAAGCCAAACTTGAACAGCTTAATGGGACAAAATCGGAGGGCCCAGATAATCTTCATCCAAGAATATTAAAGGAAATGGCACATGAAATTGCAAGCCCGTTAGCGAGAATTTTTAATGAATCGGTAAACTCGGGGGTTGTACTGTACGACTGGAGAATTGCTAACATAGTTCCTATCTTTAAGAAAGGGAAAGAAAGTGATCCGAATAACTATAGGCCTGTTAGTTTGACATCTGTAGTATGTAAGGTCTTGGAAAAAATTTTGAAGGAGAAAGTAGTTAAGGACATTGAGGTCAATGGTAATTGGGACAAATTACAACATGGTTTTACTAAAGGTAGATCGTGCCAAACCAACCTGATCTCCTTCTTTGAGAAGGTGACAGATTATTTAGACAAAGGAAATGCAGTAGACCTAATTTACCTCGATTTTAGTAAGGCATTTGACATGGTTCCACATGGGGAATTATTAGTTAAATTGGAAAAGATGGGGATCAATATGAAAATTAAAAGGTGGATAAGGAACTGGTTAAAGGGGAGACTACAACGGGTAGTGCTGAAGGGTGAACTGTCAGGCTGGAAGGAGGTCACTAGTGGAGTTCCTCAAGGATCGGTTTTGGGACCAATCTTATTTAACCTTTTTATTACTGACCTTGGCACAAAAAGCGGGAATGTGTTAATAAAGTTTGCGGATGACACAAAGCTGGGGGGTATTGCTAACACAGAGAAGGACCGGGATATCATACAGGAAGATCTGGATGACCTTGTAAACTGGAGTAATAGTAATAGGGTGAAATTTAATAGTGAAAAGTGCAAGGTCATGCACTTAGGGATTAATAATAAGAATTTTAGATATACATTGGGGACGCATCAGTTGGAAGCAACAGAGGAGAAGAAAGACCTTGGAGTATTGGTTGATCGCAGGATGACTATGAGCCGTCAATGTGATATGGCCGTTAAAAAAGCTAATGCGGTTTTAGGATGCATCAGGCGAGGTATTTCCAGCCAAGATAAGGAGGTGTTAGTACCGTTATATAAGGCGCTGGTGAGACCTCACCTGGAATACTGTGTGCAGTTCTGGTCTCCCATGTTTAAGAAGGATGAATTCAAACTGGAACAGGTTCAGAGATGGGCTACTAGGATGATCCGAGGAATGGAAAACCTGTCATATGAAAGGAGACTCAAAGAGCTTGGCTTGTTTAGTCTAGCCAAAAGAAGGCTGAGGGGGGATATGCTTGCTCTTTATAAATATATCAGAGGGATTAATATTAGGGAGGGAGAGGAATTATTTAAGCTTAGTACCAATGTAGACACAAGAACGAATGGGTATAAACTGGACACTAGGAAGTTTAGACTTGAAATTAGACGAAGGTTTCTAACCATTAGAGGAGTGAAGTTCTGGAACAGCCTTCCAAGGAGAGTAGTGGGGGCAAAAGACATATCTGGCTTTAAGAATAAGCTTGATAGGTTTATGGAAGGGATGGTATGATGGGATAGCTTAATTTTGGCAACTGATCATTGATTATCAGCAGATAAGTATGCCATGTGGGCAGTGATGGGATGTTGGATGGGATGGGATCTGAGTTACTGCAGAGAATTCTTTCCTGAGTGCTGGCTGGTGAGTCTTGCCCACATGCTCAGGGTTTAGCTGATCGCCATATTTGGGGTCGGGAAGGAATTTTCCTCCAGGGCAGATTGGCAGAGGCCCTGGAGGTTTTTCACCTTCCCCTGCAGCATGGGACATGGGTCACTTGCTGGTGAATTCTCTGCAGCTTGAGGTCTTCAAACCACAATTTGAGGACTTCAATAACTCAGACATAGGTTAGGGGTTTGTTATAGAAGTGGATGGGTAGGGTTCTGTGGTCTGCTTTGTGCAGGAGGTCAGACTAGATGATCACATTGGTCCCTTCTGACTTTAAAGTCTATGAGTCTGAGTCTATGAGGAAGTTTTCAAACTGAAGAGGGGTAAATAGTGGTGTTTCCTAGGGGTCTGTACTGGGACCACTGCTGTTCAACATAGTCATAGATGATCTGAAAAAAGGGGGAAACTGTGAGGTGGCAAAATATGCAGATGAGAAAATTTATTAGGGCTGTCAATTAATTGCAATTAACTCACACAATTAACTCAAAAATTAATTGTGATGAAAAAATTAATTGTGATTAATCGCAGTTTTAATCGCACTATTAAACAATAGAGTGCCAATTTAAATTTCTTAAATATTATGGATTTTTTATACATTTTCATATATATTGTATTCTGTGTAGTAATTGAAATCAAAGTGTATATTTGTATTATCAATATTTGCACTGTAAAAATGATAAAAGAAATAGTATTTTTCAGTTCTCCTCAAACAAGTACTGTAGTGCAATCTCTTTGTTGTGAAAGTTCAGCTTACAAATGTAGATCTTTTTTGTTACATAACTGCACTCAAAAATAAAACAATGTAAAATTTTGAAACCTACAAGTTCACTCAGTCCTACTTCTTGTTCAGCCAATCACTAAGACTACAAGTTTGTTTACATTTACAGGAGATAGTGTTGCCTTCTCCTTATTTACAATGTCACCAGAAAGTGAGAATAGGCATTTGCATGGCACTTTTGTAGCTGGGATTGCAAGGTATTTAGGTGCCAGATATGCTAAACATTTGTATGCCCCTTCATGCTTTGGCCACCATTCCAGAGGACATGCTTCTATGCTGATGATGCTCTTTAAAAAAAATAATGCGTTAATTAAATTTGTGACTGAACTCCTTGGGGGAGAATTGTATGTCCCCTGCTCTGTTTTACCTGTTATAGCAGTCTTGGATGATGACCCAGCACATGTTCATTTTAAGAACACTTTCACTGCAGATTTGACTAAATGCAAAGAAAGTATCAATGTAAGATTTCTAAAGATAGCTACAGCACTTGACTCAAGGTTTAAGAATCTGAAGTGCCTTCCAAAATCTGAGAGAGATGAGGTGTAGAGCAGTGGTCCCCAACACGGTGCCTGCAGGAACCATGGCGCCCGCCGGGGCATCTATATGCACCTGCTTACTGCCCAGCGGACAAGCATCCGCCAAAATGCTGCCAAAAAGCATCGTCATCAAGAGGCATCACCGCCAAAATGCCGCTGATTTTCAGTGGCATTTCAGCGGCGACGCCTCTTGATGACACTATTTACATTGCTGCTTCTCGGCAGCATTTCAGCAGATGCTTGTCTGCCGGCCACGTTCCTCAGTGGCTTGCTGTCCGGCACCCGCCACCCAGAAAAGATTGGGGACCACTGGTGTAGAGCATGCTTTCAGAGGTCTTAAAAGAGCAACACTCTAATGCAGAAACCTGAACCACCAAAAAAGAAAATCAGCCTTTTGTTGGTGGCATCTGACTCAGATAATGAAAATGAACATGTGTTGGTCTGCGCTGCTTTGGATTGTTATCGAGCAAAACCTGTCATCAGCATGGACACGTCCTATGGAATGGTGGTTGAAATATGAAGGGACATATGAATTTTTAGTGCATCTGGCACATAAATATCTTGCAACGCCAGCTACAACAGTGCCATGAGAACACCTGTTCTCACTTTCAGGTGACATTGTAAACAAAAAGCAGGCAGCATTATCTCCTGCAAATGTAAACAAACTTGTTTGTCTGAGTGATTGGCTGAACAGGAAGTAGGACTGAGTGGACTTGCAACCTCTAAAATTTTACCTTGTTTTATTTTTAATGCAGTTTTTTGCACATAATTTTACATTTGTAAGTTTAACTTTCATGATAAAGAGATTGCACTACAGTACTTGTATGAGGTGAACTGAAAAATACTATTTCTTCTGGGTTTTTTACAGTGCAAATACTTGTAATCAAAAATAAATATAAAGTAAGCATTGTACACTTTGTATTCTGTGTTGTAATTTAAATAAATATATTTGAAAATGTAGAAAACATCCAAAAATATTTAAATAAATGGTATTCTATTATGGTTTAACAGTGCGATTAATCACGATTATTTTTTTTAATTGTTTGACAGCCCTAAAAATTACTCAAATAGTTAAGTCCAAAACAGACTTCAAAGAGTTACAAAGGGACCTCACACAACTGGGTGACTGGGCAACAAAATGGCAGATGAAATTCAATGGTGATAAATGCAAAGTAATGCACATTGGAAAACATAATTCCATCTATACATAT